>NC_135211.1:45132154-45304654 GCF_052324685.1 Brachyhypopomus gauderio | reverse complement strand
AGAAGGCGCAAGTTACATTTAACAGGACAGGAATTACGCACATCTTCAGTCGCTCGGTGTAGAACATTTTCTTTGCATAATAGCCATAAAAGACTTTTCCTAAACATGATAAGCCGTTTAATTATAATCATGTTATGGCATTTGCGAAACAAAGCCCAGGCAGGGGAATAGACACTTGTGCGCGAGAAGAAATTTAAAAACGCTACCAGCAAAGCACAACCCACACAGTAATACATACCTAAAGGCAAGACGAAGAAAAAGGGTAGCCAACATACAATGAACATGCCCACAACGATGGCGAGGGTTTTAGCAGCCTTCTTCTCTCTGGAGAACTTCATGAGGCGCACGGAGAGAGAACTTCGGAACGGGTGGTTCTTGTTTTTGGAGCTGGAGCCCGCGTCGTCCGGCGAGCTCCGGCAATGTATCCGCAGAACCACCTCCATGGACTTGTTCCTCTCGCGCTTCACGCCCGCTTCCAAACTTTTGGTTGTCCTGCGGGCCACCACGTACACTCTGAAGTACATGACGAGGATGACCATCAGTGGGAGGTAGAAGGAGAACAGCGAGGAGAACAGGGCATAGCCCGGCTCCTCCGTTATTTTGCAGATGCTCTCATCCGAAGGCGGCGGCTCCTTCCATCCCAGAAGTGGTCCGATTGATATGACCATAGAGGAAACCCAGACCACCACCAGGATCACACCTGCTTTCCTCTCCGTCATGATAGTGGGGTACTTCAGGCAGTATTTCACCCCTATGTACCTGTCTACGGAGATGATGCAAAGACTTAGGATGGATGCGGTACAACACAGTACGTCCACCGCCGCCCAGATGTTGCAGAACACACGGCCGAACACCCAGCATCCAAACACCTCCAGAGAGGCGGAGAAGGGCAGCACGATGATGCTCAGGAGCAGATCGGCGATGGCGAGGTTCACTATGAAGAAGTTCGTGACGGTCTGCAGGTGTTTGTTGCACAAGACGGAGAGAATGACCAAAATGTTCCCAACAATCGCCATAAGGATGAAAACCGCCAGAAAGATTCCCACTCCGATGACTTGGGAGTCGAGTGTGACACCAACGCAAGTCGTGTTGCTGATGTTTTTGGGAAAAGACGCGTTACTGGTTTCAGTGGAGTAAAATACATCATTACTCTCGTTCAGCAAATTAGAATATTTCATTTTGAAACTCCATAAAGAAAACTTTACTGGTCTGGTTCGGTGCAGTTGACGACCCGTCCAACTCCGTTTTCTAACTTGAGAGAAAAACGCGCTCCCATCTTCTGAAATGTCCTCTTGTTTTCAGTCATCCATTATTGATTTCCACTCAAATTTATTTGAGTTTTATCTTCATCAGTTACATTTTGCACGCCGTTAAAACTTTTTCCAGCTACAAATTCTCCTCCAGTGACTAAGGATTTGCTGTCAGTGTTATTTGAGGTAGAGAAATATGTTGCTTAAGCTACAACATTCAGTGCCGATGCACTGCTGGATTTGTCCTTAGTCCACAAGTGGCATCTTCAGCGAGCACTCCAAACTGGATTAGCGCGGACCTCTGTGCGCGAGGTCTCCTCCCAGACAGGAGAATTCAGTGACGCGACGCGCATTTGGTGCAATTCCTGATGTCGCCACAAGAGGGACTTGGATTATTGTACACGCTATATGACAAATCATCGTTTTGACATAAAGGTTTTGCAAGGCTGCGAAAACCTGCTTATTTACTTTCAGAGCAATTTAATAAATGACACATCAAAGGGTTTCTTATCTAAAAAAACGCATCATCGTTCATCTTGAGTGCTGCTTGATTGCTATAGTGTTATTATTATTATTATTATTAATAATAATAATAATAATAATAATAATAATAATAATAATAATAATAATAATAATAATAATAATAATAATAAATAATATATAAATAGATAATCAATACCACATGCCTGGTTAGTCTTACTCAGTTTTATACAAACAAATTAAATGGTTTTATAGTGCTTGAAGAAAGATTTATCCAAATAGTTTGTACAAAAACCTCAAACATCGTTGCACAAGCACTGCGGGGTTAAAACCCACACCCTGAGTAATGGAGAGTGATTTGGAGCAGTTTCCACTGAGGCAGTGCAGCTGCCTCCCAAGGGTCCAGCACGCATACCTCCAGAGCTCAAAGGGACGGGTCTTTACTAGCCACCAGAGACCCCGCCATGATGAGCTAACAACTTTGGGAAATGTGACCGGCATCAGATGGAAGACGCAACACTGCTGGGGGGGAATGTTACTTGTAAATTGTTACTGAATGCAAAACAGTCCTTACAAACACAATGATGGTTACATTTGTGAATTTGCTTATTTCTAGTAATGAATGAGAAGTGTTTTGCAGGTTTCTGCTACTATTGTATAGATGGGGAAATATTTTGTCCTAGAGCTTAATGCTCAAGCATAGCAGCTGTTTCCTAATATGTATAGATGTGCTGTCAACACTGTGGATATTCAAGGTCAGATTTCTCTTTTTTTGTGCTGAAATGTTCTCATTTTCTAAGCTGAATATGTTCAAATGATCCAATGAAACGTCAAAACTGCATAAAATAACTTCACATGCAATTTGACACTGCGATTAAACTTGTGTTAATCACAGCCTGTGGAATCTTGGAATTTTCACCCTGTCCATTGCTACAGCCAGACTAGATCTCTCAGGACCAGCAGACCTATGAACTGAGGAGCGTCTTGCTCTTCACTGACCTGATGTTTGATGTCTGACCCCTTGATCAGACCACATCAACCCGAATCTGCAGCACGTACAGCACAACGTCTTTAACTGGCATCTGCGTGACGACCTTTGCAAGTCAGACGAAAGCCGTCTGGATCGAGCACCAGATTTCTTTGAAACGCCTGCCTGTAGTCCTGCACAGTAAGGCCAGGACAAGTTCCATTCCCCCTCGTGTTCCTGGCTGGTCAGGGGCTCAGTGGTTTATGTTTAGTTTTTATTTGGGGCCATTATGCAATTGTTGGGCTAAAGCAAAAGGGTTTGCCATGAAATTCAGCAGTGGGTGGATTAAGAGAGATTGGTTGATTTTGTACAGATGTTCATGCCTTGGCAATAAGTAGGTAAAGTGCCCAGATCATGAAATTGTGAAGTCAACTTTGAAAGAGCCACTTAACGTCATTAGCTTGAATACCAGAATGCGTTAGAACGGACCACGGCATAAGGCTGAATTATGATTGTTTTCAAACAGGGCCAACAGGCTGTATCCATGACAAGAAAATTAAATACTGTTCACCAGTATGCACAGGCTGTTGACATTACTCGATATCTCCGAAGCTTATCCTGAACTAGTTTGCATTGCATATGCTTTTTGTTTAATTAATGCTGGCAGTCACATTTCAGATTTTTCAGTGATTATTTTCCAGAGCTTAAGACAGATCTGGAAAGAGACACAGACTGTTATTTCCTGAGGAAGCAGCTCAACATCCACTTAAAATGGACTCTTGCACACATTTATGAAATTATTAAAATCAATGTCTGCAGAGTCATTAACTGCTATTTCCACAGAAAAGATGTCTGCAGTTGTCACGTCTACTGTCATTACTGTCGCCTGTTTGAAATGTGTACGGCTCCCTCATAACCACCCAGACCTGGTCCGCCTCTCGGCTGCTGAATCGTGATTGGTTGTTCAAATGTGGCGCAAGTTAAGCCAACTGATGGTTTTACACCTAGAGAATGGGCTGTAATTGGCTCTCAGATCCGTCTGTAAATATGCAGCGTAAAACCCTTTTTTTGTTATATATGATGCATAATGTACTCAAAATCGATCACATAATATGGCGGCAACATTTAGGGCATAACATCCTGTGCACAATATTTTTGCTTGATTTGTACCATTTTATCAAATTTATCAGCACTGACGTGATTGTATGAAATGACTTACGAAGTTTTGACAATTTTTTTTACCCAGAAGATGATCTGATATGACCCATTGGGAATGTAAATTTGGCAATGTTTATCCAAATACAAAATCTTGTAGATGTATATTTGGACAGATCACCTCTGCTCTTCCCCTGTGCAGTGTGCTCAGTCTCTCTGCTGTGCTGCCGGTGTGTCGTTCACTCTCCCGGTGAAGAGGAGGCTCTCGGAAGCGAGCTTTATATATCCTGCGGCGTGTGGAATTATCAGGTGACTGCTCCTGGTGCTGTCGTCCTGTTCTCCACAGTCCTCCAGCCCTCCTGCTGCCCCAGAGACAAAAAAATAAATCCCCCGCATCTCCTTTGATGGATTATGCTCAAGTTCAGATCTCTCGCCCAATCGGTGTGCGGGGCATGTCTGCCGGAAGCACTCGCTGCCTGTCTACGGGCTTTCATCTTACCATCTCTGAGTGGTGTCTTTTTGTTTAGATCTTCACCCCATTAGGGGAGCACTGAGCCTCTGCACACATTCCTGGTGTGCTCCAATAGCCTTGACCCGTTCTAAGCCGGGAGCCATCAGAACGGCTTCCGTTCATAAGGCTAAAATGGCACCTCCGATAGTTTGACCAAATATAACACCGTTCAAGGGCTCATAGTTTTGCCCTTCCTGCCCCTGACGCCCCACTTCAGCCCTTGGCCGCCTTTTGAGTACTGTGATGTCTGCCACCACACTGGTCACAGTATGATGCGGCTATGCGCAGGTCTGACATCACCAAGATAAGCCTCTGGCACCGATAGGGGTCATCATCTCATGCGTTAGTGTCCATTACCTGCTCACAGCTGAGGCGGATTGCTCATGCGTGCCACTTTAGCTCCTGATCCAAGACCAGTTTGGGGATTTTTGTGGTCAGGGTCCAGGCATGCCAGGCTGGTTTTGGGTCAGCACAAAAAGAGCCTCTTCTCCCTAGGGCTATATTTATATATAGCGTTTCACTAATGAGGTGTCCACACCTCACTCAGTCTTTCCACTTGTCTCTCTCTTTATTACTGGCACATTTGCATTTCTAATTTAGCTACTGAATCCCCATGCCTAGGTTGAATGTCTGCATACCAGGTGCACTTGAGTTAGTTTATTCTACAGATTTCACAGTTTGATGGTGTACATGTGCGTGTGCATGACCCCCCCAACACACACACACACACACACACACACACACACACACACACACACACACACACACACACACACACACACACACACACACACAGTCCTTGCTCTGGCATGTGTATTTTTTCCTCTTCTATCCAGGTTTTCTCAGTCTGAATCCATTACCTTGGAGGGTGAGGTGGAAAATACCTGCTGCCTATCAGCTAGGTGATAGAGAATTGGATACTTCACAGGATGTTATTTTAAACCTATGGACTCACATCTTATGGACACAGATATCTCCTGCCATGCGTCTCCTTCTCCTGGAGACCAGCCCTCCCACAGAGTTTACTCCCCGTCTTAATCCAAACCATCTGAGACAACTGCTCGGGGTCTTCAGGCTACTGCATTCTGTGTCAAAATGTGTCTGGACCCTGCAAGAGGATAGCTGTCCAGGAGAATGCATAGAAATTCCACCGTCTTGGAATCTTTGGGCTTTAAACAGAAGTTTTGACTACCTGGTAATTATTTAATAGTATTATTTCTTGGTCTGATTTTGGTCACATACATTGGCAGCCAGACACTGAAGTTAACACATGAGTTCAGGGAGTCACCATAAGAGATTCATGTTGCAGAATGGGTGATGGTCATTGGTATCTACAGTGTGTGACTCTATGCCACAGCTATTAAATACAAGTGATTGATTTCTGATCAGCTTTGCCAAGCAGGACACTAGTTGAAAAGTGTCTTAAGTGAAGCAAACGCTGGTCTCTGATCAGCCTTATTATGCAGCTGAAGAGGTCCCATGGCTGGGTTCTCTGGGCCCGCTGGGTCGTGTCCTCAGAGCCTGCAGCTGGGTCTCGCGGGGGCGGAGGGGAGAAGTGTTAGGGATGCCGCGGTCCACAGGGTCATGCTTTTCACAGATCTCCCCCAGCAGGGGGACATCCGCACCACACAGAGTGAGAGCCTTACCCCCCCGGCAACACACACACACACACACACACACACACACACACACACACACACACACACACACACACACACACACACACTCGCCTGCAAATATGGAAAGCAGGCCTCCAGCTTCAGTGCCCAGACGAGGCCCCAACCAGGCCTCAGCTGAACATGTCGCACCTCAGCAAACACAATGGTGCATGCAAACCCGACATCACCTGTACACACACTTTAAAACACAGAAATGTTTAAGTGTGTGTTTGTGTGATCGTGCATGGTCATATGAACTTCAATACTGACTCCAGTTGGTCAGTAGAAATTTCATGAGTGCTTATTTATTTTTAGTCAGATTCATACCAGATGTCATTCATTGAAAACATTACCTTTGTTGTTTTGTTATAGACACAGAGGCTTAATAAGAGTGGCTGTTCAATCAGGTATTTTGACATAGGGTGAGTAGTTGACTGACCTCTTAAGATGGCAAACAAAACTCTATAAAAGAGAATAGCAACCCCCTGTGTTTTGATTTACAAAAGGTTTTATCTTGCTCTAAGTCATAAGCATCACCTATAACCTCAAGGCAAAGTGCAGACAGATTTCTGTCCCTGTAGATATCAGCATTTAAAAGTGGCCCTTCCTTTTTAATGATTGATCAGGCCCGGTTCTCCTAAAAAGCTCTTTAAAAGAAAGTCTCTTGCCAGAAACATGGTGCAGATAAAAACCATTACCAGTTCAAGGTCTTTGTTTTTGCTTTTATGGATGTGCAAATGACTGCAAATATCACACTAATATCACATTAATGCTAATGCAACTGGTGGAAACAACCTACCTCTGTGTGGGCTTGCACGTAATTGCACTGTTGCATAAGATTCATTCTGTATGATTAGCATACAGTTGCTGGCATTTGTGTGTTCGTGTGTGTGTGTGTGTGTGTGTGTGTGTGTGTGTGTGTGTGTGTGTGTGTGTGTGTGTGTGTGTGTGTGTGTGTGTGACACTGACAATGCCATGCTCAATGCCTTGAGTGCATGTCTAGAGCAGCTGAGCTCTAGAGCCTATGAGTTAGGAATCAGCGTTCATGCTTCAGATAATGCTCAGTGCTTTCACCAGCACCTTCTCACCAGCATCTTCTCATTTAAAGCTCCAGTGAGAGATTCTGCACTCCTCACTGATACATGGACTCCCCGGATCCGGTAGGGCCTTCAGGACGGTGCGTGGCACAGTTGCACGTGCATGTTCTGGGCTTCTTTAGGTTCTTGTTGTGTCGAAACTTCCCCGCTAATGCAGGGAACTTCTGATGCTTTGACATGGTTGCAAAATGTTGCATAAACAATCTTAGTTAAATATTTATGTAGTTTGCTCTTAATCCCATGCCATATTTTCTGTGTTTCTTCAGTGCTGTAGTGATTTAAGATTGTGTTGGAAAATCTGGTTTTTGTGGTCCAAAAGGCTCATTTTTGCAAGTGCGTCAAAGAACAAAATAAGTGTTCAAAACTTTATTTTAGCTCCACTCTCAAATAATTATTAAGGGGAGCCACATGTGGAAATATTCCAAATCCACGTGTTACGGTATTGGTTACTTGACATTTATAGAAAAACAACAATAATTTCTTGCATTTTGGAAACCATTACTTATTCAGTTCCCTTGGCTATCATTATGAATATGATCCATTTCTGAAAATTTCCCATAAACCAAGTTCACGTCAGTAGTGGGATTGCATGACAAACAAGTGAAACATGAGATTACTTAGCAAAATCAGACAGCTTGAGTGTGTTTATTCAGTCCCACAGACTTGAATGCAGAGGGATCACATCCATATCTCCAGGGTGAAAAATCTGAGTAACATTTCCTTGTGCCCCAAAGAGATGTCTGTGGTTGTTTTGTAATATTATTGTTTTGTTTTCATTTCTATATTGTTGGCTCGATAATGGCCACATTAATTTCTTTGCAGCCACTGTATACTATATATCTATCTATCCTGATCTTCCACTTGGGAAAGTTAAGTACAAACAAATGTTTGCCTTGAAACATTTTGTAAAGCTTCCTCTCTGCTTTCTTAACCCTTTTGAACCCAATAATAAAGGCTTTGGATTTCACACTGTTTTTTTTATGCCAGAAATATTTCCATCATGAGGCTGTGCTATTTGAATGCTTCATTTGATCAGAGTGGTCTTGGTATTTTATTCTCACACCTTCGTGGTTTAGGGTGGGAGGGGGTACTTCTTACAATGTGTGTCATTTGTACAAAAATGTTTCTCATGTTGATATGTTCTGTGTGCATTCAAAACTAGCAAAAATAGCACCTGGTTTAGATGCCTTGCAAGATAACTGTAAAGGAGGAAAGTAGCAAGAGGGATGTGAAGTTGTGTAGGCCTAGGTACATTAATCGGGGCACGACCCGTGTAACACCGCACAAACACGCAGGGGAACAGGACAGGAAATGCACATTTGTGTATTCATCCAGTGACCTCACTGCCATGCCCATAAGAGCATGAACGGGAGTGATGAAAAAAGAGGAAACGGAGAATGATGGTTTGTGAACGATAGTGATGATGAGTGATTTTGTGATTGTGAAACTGACAGGGCCCCCCCCCCTTTCTCTGGGGCACCCCAGTTGTTGCTCAGCAGAGACTCTGTAAGAGCCAGATGTTGTGATGCATAATGCCTGTTTGCTGTTTTCTGAGTGTCTCTTGTGTCTCTTAACATCTCAAGTCAAGGGGTGACAGCTACATCAAGAACAATTCATGCTAAAGTCAGAATTGTCCTCATAATTTAAAAATGTTTTTTGAACTTTCACTCATGCCAGATAAGGTGGTTGACAGCAGAGCAGGGAAATAACCTCAGCTGTACAGAGACAATTGGTTGAGGTTTATTGTGATTGAGAAAGATGTATGTGTTGCTTGTTTACTGGGAATCTGTCCAACTCAGAAACATCTTAGAGAAACACAAATATCGCTACCCATAATGGCGCACACAAAATAACAGTGCAAAAATTCACTGCAGTATTCGTATCTGATAGTTAAAGAAACAGCAAAATTTTCAGAAAAAAAAACTACAAACTCATGTAGGTTGGATGTCATTCTTCATTCTTACCAAACAGAGTAAGCAAAGCACCAAACAAACCAAAAATGCCTGATATTCATACATGTCCACTTTTGGACCGCTGTCATCACTGATCTCTGTAGAGTCTGAGTCTAAGATTCTGGGAAAGAAAGACTACAAAGGTGGAGACATTTTGTGCTTCATGATGTGAGCTGTTTGGCACACAAGTGACTTCATGTTTGTGTGTGTGTGTGTGTGTGTGAATAGTCGGTCTTGGTGTCCACAGATCCTTATCCACTAATCCCCACTTCAGTTTTAGCGTGCAGACTAAAAGGGACAGTGACCAAGAGAGTGAGCATGATGGAAAGAAAGTGTTTGTGTGTGTGTGTGTGTGTGTGTGTGTGTGTGTGTGTGTGTGTGTGTGTGTGTGTGTGAGAGAGAGAGAGGGAGAGAGAAGGAGGTTGAGACACGGTGAGAGTGAGATGGTGTGAAAGAGAGAGAGTGGGTGTGTGTTAATTTTTTTAATGTTTAGTAAAAAGTGCAGCTCTTTTCCAGAGATGTTGATAAGTTGATGGAATGCATTAATTTATGTGCTGTTTGTGGTTATAGTGATCACTACATTCAGTTACAAAACATTTGGTCTTTTTAATCAAAAAGGTATTTGTTCGTTCGAAGAATTTACCCCCTTTCCGCCTCTCCAACTGCAATAGTTTCTTCATTGTAGCCTGAAAATCTCGTGAGGCCGTTCCATAGATAACCTCTCTCACGTTTACCCTACAGGTCATGAATGTGAAGGTTCTACATCAAAACATGAAGGACGCACTACAGCAGGTCTGCCTTATCAGAAGAGGACTCCTCTCTGACTCCCCCTCTGACTCCTCTCTGACTCCCCCTCTTTTGTGCATGATGGTACTGCATGCAATGACACAGAATTGTGATTTCAACACCTAAACATTCAGGAGGTCACGGTTCCGAAACTCCACAACCTCTCCCTGACTCAGGAACAGCCACTTTCAGCATCTTCAGCTGGGTCAGTATGAGAAATATTCCTAGCAGGTGTCAAGCCCTGCTGGCAGAAATGTTGACTTATTTTGCAGCCCTGCTTGATGCAATGTTGAAAGCACATAGGTGAGGTGTAATTTTGAAAAACCGTGCCTTGTTCTAGCTGCTGATGTGCGTCAGTGGGGTGTGCGGTAGTCAAGTATATACAGTGGCTGTCTTGGCTTACTTTCTAGGACGGGGAGATAATGGAGAGGACTATAGCATGATGCATCATGGGAGTTTGTGGAGTATTGAGCTTTAGGGTCCTTAAGCTTTGGTAGTTGTCAACATAAGTGAATTAGTGTCATGTGTTGTCATAAAACAGATGGGACAGGCACACACCCATCCATTCACTCCACACACACACACACACACACACACACACACACACACACACACACACACTCTGATGCTCACGTCCTGTACTTGACACTGAGTGTAAATCCCCCCTGACTGAAGTCCAGAACACAAGTTTACTGGCCGTCCTCCCCCGGGGACAGCTCCACTCGTCCCCTCTCCTGTCCCCCTGGAGTCCGTCCGGATGCCTGGGCCGCCCGTTCTCACGCTGCGCACGGTGGTGTCCTGTAGCGGCACGGACAAGTGTACTCTCTCTGGCCAGGCGCCTTGTCTCGAGAGCCGGGGCCAGGTACAGCGGCCGCCATCGTGTGGTTCTGGGCTTGCTCATAATTACATCTTCAGCACAAGTGTGAAAACGGTCAGAAGAGTGTTGCATGTCATATATGTTGTTTATTTTAGCTAAATGTGAAATGTGCCTGAGAGAGCTCTGATTTTATAAACAGAACATGTGTTTCCCTCTTGGAGATCCATGCATGGTGGTGGCAAGAAACTGAACAATTAAACACATTTGCATATTGTCTGCCAAGAGATTATTTCGCATATGCCAGATTGAATGCCTGACTAATAAGGCAGTGTAGCCTAGGTCTATTCAGAACGCAGTTCATTTTTGAGCACGCTTCATTTTTGCTTAAATCAAAATGGATTCTTTTCTGTATATTCCAGTTTTGATGTAGCTACTTAATATTCATTTTATTTCCATACTTTAAATGCGTCATGGATTTCCCCCTCTGTGGGATCGCAATTCCCATGAAGCCTGCGCCACTTGGTTTTGCTTTGCTGTTGGTTTCTGTTCCATTGCGGTCTCCCCGCCCCTGCCTGTCCTCACCTGTGTCTACTTGTCCCCCGTGAGCCCATGTACATGTACATCTCGTCCCCTTGTGCTTGTGCGTTCTTACTCGCTATCCTTGCTCTGTGGCTGAGAGTCCTGCTGCTCTGTGTTCATCTTTTCCAGAGTTCTGCTGCTCTAGTCTTGTTGAGCTCAGACCGTTATTGCGATCGTGAACTGTTGGACTACCTCCAATCACTTCCCATGGGATATGGGAACTGAACAAGGTAGGACTTATAATTACAGACACCTGCCTTGAATCTGCTTGCCAGAACATGCTGACCTTATTGTCATTTTAAATAAAATGGATAGTGCCTTAAAAATGAGGTAAGCGGGGAAAACCTTGAGCAGGAAATCTGTCTGAGTGCTATTTTTAGGAACTCAAGGTGAGTGATGTCTCTTACCACAGTCTCTCTGGCCACATCTCTCCCCATTGACTGTGCATCAGTTCAGTGATGCAATAACGCTAATGGACTGCAGGCAAACTCCATGTCCAATGTGGAGTGTGCGTGCAGGTCTACAAGAGCACATGAAAAACATGCAGATGGCCGGGGAAATTGATTTTGTTGTGGGTATGGTGGGAGGGGGCGGAGTTATTAAAAGCTACCATAAAAAAATAGGCAATTCGGCACCGGTAACATCAGTATTCCCGTCCACCGCTGCTTTGATTAAACGTTGGAAGGAGAAGACGGCTTCTGACAGAGCGTCTCAGATTGGAAGTGAAGCATGCCTGACCTAGCTAATGTTTCAATTGCTCCATTTACACACACTAACTTGGGAAGCGTTTTACACTGATTTCACCAGCACCTTAACCCTTATTTGCAAGGTTAAAAGAAGTTGATGTTGCATGAAATGTAGTCCTTAGGCCAGTCTTACTGCTTTCTTAACGGGGGGGAGGAGTAAAGTCAGTATGTAGTAAATAGGTTAAGCATTAAATTGTGCGTCTGAATGTAAATCTGATTAATCAGAGCACCAATAATGTGTTAGTTTGACTGTTCTTGGATAAAGATGCTGCGTGAAGGTACTGCATGAGCCTTGTACCACTATATCAGGTTATGGACACTCAAATTGGTGGTGCTCCCCTCAAACACACACACACACACACACACACACCCAATATGTGTGTCCTTCCAGATTCCCACACACCTGTAATAAGGGGAATGGAGGCTACATTTACCTGAGTAGTGTTTACACCATCCTGAATCGATAGGTTTACTAACAGTTATTTCTGAGATGCGAACTGGGAGTGTAAGGGAACTCTGACACCATTAACTCCATGACACGCATCATCTATCACTGAAACGTCTTACCAGGAGCCAGGTGTAATCTTTAGTCGGAGCCAGACGCAGGTCACAGACACGCTCAAATTGTTTTTGTAACTCAAATCCACACTCTGATGCACAGTAAATTCATACTGTAACGTGGTGCATTTCAGTAACTCGGCAGACATTACAGTCGTGCTGTCTGTAATAGTTCTGCTCAGTTCGTCCCGCAGCACACTGATGGAGACATGTACAGGTTCCATTTGACTGAAGACTGCCCCACTTTATCTCTCTGCTCTGGTATTTGCAAACACAGTTGTAAAGATTCCCCCCCCCGCCTCATACCTTAATGCACTGGAGCATCAGCAAATTAAAAGGGCCCTTCTGTGAGTGTGTACGTCCACCTGTAAGAGGTAGTCTCCAGATGGCAGATACAACGGTGAGTGAGAGAGAAGGGAGTTGGCTACACTGTTTGAACTGTTGTATAAGTAGTAATTTTTTTTACAGTCCATTGTTTGTGGTGTGTGTCTGTGTGTGTGTTTGGGGGGGGGGGGGTAGGTTATGATGATGTGGGGGAAGAGGGGGGAGTGCGTGAGAGAAGATGAGTTTGAGAATTTGTGAATCAGTACACGTAGTGTCTGAGTCTCCCCACATCCCTGGCCATAGCAGTGTAGTTCCACTTCTTTGACTTTAACCACCTGTTATGCAATGTACTGTAAATCTCAGTAGACAAACTTGGACAGCCCTTGGATTGTGATGATTGTGAGTCCAGTTACCTTTGTATTTTTGGCTCTTGACAAACATCTTTTAGTACATACGATAATAATAATGCAGATTTGCAGCTCTACACACAGCTAATAAAAGTGGCTTAACCTCTTTGCACCAGTTCAAATAGTAATGGGAAGTTTTACAAATGCTTTTTTAAAAGCCAAGTGAACTATGCTGGAACTATGTTGCACTATATATTTAAATCCATCAGTAAAAAACTTTATTTGTCCTCAAGAGTCGATTACATCGGTAGACAGTTTTCCATTAATCATATTAACCACAGAGAACCACTCAGGAAAGACGAAATGTCCCTCAGCACATGAATTTGCTTTCTCATAGTTTGCTCAGTCCTCTGCCACCATACCACAGTGTACTCCGCTGACCACTGCGGTGGTCCTTTGTAGCGAGGGGCGTGACCTCCCTCCATTTCTGAGGCAATTACTTTATAATTATTTACAACAGCCAGATTTCAACTAATGGCTGTTAATGCACCATCTTGCATGAAATTGAGAGATTTGAAAATACCGGAGGACGGCCCAAAATGGGTTCTTTGTTTCGCTCGGCCCAAGAAGGGCCCATGCAGATTGGGGGTTAAAAACCCCTGAGTGCAACATCTGTCCTTTGTTCTCAGGCAATGCAGCTTGCTTTCCCCTGCTTGTCCCTCCCATACGCCATTAGCTGCACAAACTTTTGAAGCAGCATCTGTTTGCTGCTTTTTGTCTTATGATAAATGTTCCTAGCAAACCTTTGGTTCATTTCTATGGTGGACATTTCTTCCAGCTCTGAGCAGCTCTGAACTGGACTGTGATGTGTAGTAAACAAACACAAGAGCAAACCATGAGTCCTGCTGTTTCAGCAAGTATAAAGTATGGTTGTCCACGTCCAAGACTGGAGGATTAGAATCTGTGTTTTTTCCCCCATTCAGGAGGAGCATATGATCTTGCTTATGAGGCATAGAGAGTGGAGGAGTTATCAGAGTGTCATTGAGCTTACAATGTTATGATCACTTATGATCTGTGGGGGATCTTTCAGAGGGCTGCGTGTGTGTGGCCAGCACTAAGGTACAGAGGAAGTGGTGAGGAGGGGGGGGGGGGGGGGGGGGGGGGGTGTCTGTGAGGATGCTTTATAACACTCCAGGCTACAGAATTAGATGACTTGTTGTTGTTAATCAGTACACATAAAAACAAAAATATGCACAAGGGATCTCATTTCGGCTGGTGCAGACTTGGGAGCAGCTTTTCGAAAATAAAGGAAACGTAAATTGAGCTGAAGGTTGGCACAATTCCAAGTGTATCATAAGTCTTGGATCTGGTTATATTTATAGTGTACACATGTAAACGCACACCTAATGGTTTCTTTGGATATCAAGATACAGCGATGACAGTGGATGCTGTACAAGGATACGTGTTGATCTGTTCTGTGGGACTTGGTGAGGGAGGAGCACTGTGTAGTGAACGTGCCCCGCGTGTGCTGATGAATATCAAACAACACTAAGCTTACCTCACCATGCGTTCCCTGGGTTCATGCCACCTCAGTCCTGCCAAACAGGCAAATGAGTCACTTAGAGTCCGCCGCCTCTGAAGTGCATAATGATTTTCCAATTAGATGAAAACTGATGACACCACTAGCGCTGGCCTTTCACTAAGCGTTAATCAAGGTCACGGCTGACTCGGGCACCAGCACGACTAGATCGGCATTACATTCGAAGGAAATGCGATGCTGAGTGATGTAGGCCACAACAAATATCTACTCGGCATCTCCTAAATGGAACGGAGACTTTAGTGTAGTCTGGGGCGTTCGGTATCGGTTATTGTGTGGTTGCTGATTTATAGCTGTTCTGTAGCTATTTCAAATGAATCGTCACAAAATAGACAAGAAGAGAGCAATAAACCATGTTAAAGTGTACTGCCTAGCAACACCTGGGGTGTTTATGGACCCCAGCACTAAACACATCTTATCGTTAAGAGTAGGCTGAATTGATGTGTATATATAGTTTGCACTAAGTAGCCATGTTTTGCATACTAATAAAGACTTGGTAGCTTGATCAAGTGCAAAGATGATATCTTTCTTACATGAAACCATTTTAGAGCATTGACCACTCGTTACAATATGGAAGACATTTAAACTGTTGAAACATATAATTTATCATAGACAAATAATCTTAGTTGGTCAGCATCTTGGGCAGATTATGACCTTGCATTTGCTTCCTGTACTGTTGATTCTTCAGAGCATTGTGTATAAGCCCAGATAGTTGGCAAATAAGGCCATACCTGCCATTTCCTGCACCTGACCACTCGGTTGGAACCTCTCAAGGAAATGTCCATTGCATCTCCGCTGCACGCTGACTTATGGCCCACATTGAGTTATTTATAAATACTTTGGCCCCAACAAATTGCGCCAAGGCTGTAGTTCAACCTTGAACCTTAGGGGTCCAAAGCTTTTCATTTTGCTGCACTCAGCCTGCAGCTCAAAGAAAGATGCTCTGATCCTGGCCGCCGGCTCTACTGGGCTATACCTCCGTGCTATGAGAAACCCGCTCTGTTGCCTCAACCCCTCTCTGTGAGGCTCTGTATCAGGTTGGTGCACTCAATCCGTTTTTGTTAAAGCACAGCGAGAAATGGAGAGAAATCGAGGTCCGTTTGCTCCATGCAGTTCCCTGTGTGCTCGTGGCCCACATCAATCACATTTTTCATTCTGGAACAAGGAGTTATGCAGTCACAGCTTACATGTCCTCCCAACAGTAAATGCACCTCCCTCTCTGGTTTAAACTGCCGTGTGGATGATCGCTCAAACCGGACAGACATCTCCGGACGTCTCATTCAGAAGCTCCGTTCAGCTATCGTTTCTCTACTGTCGGGCAGAGATTTGCAGCGTCTCCCTGTCTTCCTCGTCCGTGGCGGACTCCATTACAGCCTGGAGAGCCTTCACTCAGGCGAACTCCGTAATCTGCTCCTTATAATGCTTTAGTTGGAGTTACGCACCTGGCTGATGCCTTGCCAAAATCAGAAACAGTCATTGCTGTAGCTTTGACAGAGAGCGGATGATTAATACGAGAGCCACTTTTGAGTCCCAGTTCTTAAAGAAAGTACCTTGTTCTCAGTGCTGTGCAAAAGCCCCTTTTTTCCATTTTAATAAGCTCGCATGGAATGATTCCACGGTGCCATTTTGGGTCACACAGACGCGTGACGGGTGATGCAGCTGTGCGTCATGTTATTAGAAAGTACTGTCACGTCACCAATTCAATTAAAGTTAATGGTGGTGTGATGGACATTTAAAGATACAGGATCCACCCGGAGTCTGTGCCCTCTTAAGGAACACCTTTCATCAGGGCACAGCTACATATTGGAGGTTTAAAAATGAGCAGGATGAAGAGAGTAAAAGCGGTGATCAGATGGACAAAAGCAGATGGACAAAAACCCAGATGGGTTTCACATTAAGTTTAATTAATGTTGGACGTTTTGTATTTTATGTTAATCGTGGACATAGAATCCAGAACGTTGTCCTTAATTCCAGCTTTGACTGAATCCTAAAAGATAGGAATGCAAAGGTATTTTTTGGACAATGGATTGCTGTTGACAATGAAACTTAACATTAAGATCTGGATTTAAATACTGCATTCATATAGTCCCCTGTGAATAGTACAAAGAAAGCTTTTCAGTGTGAACAATAAAACCAGCCTAATCACCCATTGCAATCTGGTAAACATGTCTTTGTAGCCTCATAAATCATTCAAACGTACTTGTAGCGTCGAGATGAATTTGGCATAGAGCCAGAGGTATTCATGAAACAACAGCAGGCTTATAGTGACAAATATAGGTGACTCCGTTTCATGTTTCTGCCTGTATTCATACTTTGTTCGTTTTTTTTCTTCTTAAGTTTCTAAACTTTTGATCAATGCAAATGAGGTTTTGTGAAGTGAGTGAGTGTCGGATGTGTTGATGCTTCCTCTTCTGCTGCTTTGACCTACGGATGCTCTGATGTGGAGGTGATCGACACCACAGTCTCAATCAGTACTGCTAATTAGATTTGCAGACATCAGAAAGCCAATCGGCTGAAGCGCCTACAGCACACAGCCCCACGCGCACACACATGCACACAGACTTGCGAGTGCGTGCACACACACACACACACACACACAACACGACTTCCGAAGAGGGAGAACAATCACAAAGGAGATTGAGTACATGATTACTGTGGTATTTTTGCCACTTGCATGAAGCCTGCTCTTCAAGCCTGTGTTCAATATCGGCCATTTTAAGCTCCAAGACCCTCCTACTCCGACAGGTGGTAGCATGCATAGACCTTGACAGAATCAGTGCTATACACCAAATAATTTAATAAATTTCACTGCCTACCTAGCAGCTGGGAATTATACAATTTACGCATTTTGTTATTGAATAACGAGTATGTTCCATACTCCTTTCTTTAATTCCCTTTTTCAACCTTTATCTCATTGGCCCGAGTCCCTTTTTGATGGTCATGTCTGCTTTATGGGTGGTAGTCTGGTCTTGGTCCATGGGTGCCAGTCCACTGTGTCTAATTAAGAGGATGCATCAGATGGGTTATGCAGTCATGCCCTTCTTTGACCAACATCATTCCCTTGACTTCTTCCAGTTGCTTGTTGTTGAAACGCTGGTTGGTTGCCAAACAGCTCCAAAGGCAGGAATGGATAGCTGAGTGAGCTTGTGGGGCCAGTGCCCAAGGGCTTCGAACCACAAGAACCGAGAGAACTCAAACAACACTGCATGTTAAAACTTGGATCCTTATGTACAAATCATTAAATCAATACGTTGAAAAAGTAACCTCTAAGGTAGGAAAGTAATGGCTTATTTATTTATTTCTGCATTGATATGTCGAATGATGGTTAATGCAGGTTTGGGCAGAGTGGTCATATTTGTGTTTACCATATGTGGACCTTTGGCTTTTAGTGCTTCCTTAATCCAATAGATGCTTGTACCTGGGAATCTCCCAAGACATTGATCCGTTCCTGCCGGCACAGAGCTTGAAATGTCTGCAGAGAGTCTACCCGAGGGGCCAAGTGGTGCTTGATACTTTTTAATCCTTTAATTACTTGACTGCCACCTTTTAAAGTGGAGTTTGCCACCACCTGCTCATGTAGAGTGCTTTAATCAAGAATTCGATTACCAGTGTAGTGTTTGCGCCATTTATGGATTACTAGAGCTGATGGGGACAAAGCTTTTAACCAGACCGGATACGCTTGCGTATGAAGTGGTAAACATGAACATATTTCATTGACAGCGAATATTGCATGTAAATGTCAACATAGCCCTTATTCATTTACGCATAAATGCTAAACTTTAGTGCCAACACTTGTCATCACACTCATCACACACGCATGCATACTCTCTCTCTCTCTGTCTGTGGTGAGCCGAGCCGTTAAGACAATGTGTGCAAATGTAGCACATTTGATTCATAGACATCATCTTCGCTTCATTAAATCAGGCTAAATTTAAAATTAACTTTCCCCTTCCAAACTATTAGGGAGAGAGGGTGAAAACGTAATTTGACTATCCTGTTCACTCTGGGCTAAAGGAATGGAGTTTTCCTAGCCCTCTGCACACAATTAGACACATTTATCTGCGATCTGTCTGCTTTGATGAACCATTAACGTGGTAACACAGCCTAACACCATTAATCGATCATTACACACTCACAAGCACGTATGGCTTACGACCATGCACATTTTTTATCAAGTAATCATCAAAATTATTATCAAATTTTTTTGTAAGTTACTAATGATCATCTTTCGTCTGCCTCTAGAATTGTAATTAAATCCTGACAGCGGTTTATTTATTGAATAAAAAGCTGGGCTGCAGTTTACGGAGTAAGAAATTCCGCCAACAGATGCCCAGTGATTTTGAACCTACAAGTTGACAGGAAGCCTTTGAATATGTGCGCTTGTGAATCTGTGTGTGTGTATCAGCGACGGCAGACAGCAAAGGTCACCGCAGTCTGGGTCTGTAAAGAGGCATAAATACCAAAGCGAGATGGCATCAGAGTACCGGGCATTACTGCTGACAGCGTCGTCATTTTATGGCATTTTTTAGGATGCTGCTGCTTTTGTGTATTGTTGAAAGCGTAGGTTAGCGCAGTAATACATTCTTATATTTCTGTAATTCAAGCCGTTCGGTTGGTCTTCCATATTAGTAAGCTTTATTTTAAGCTTTATATAGCAGAGGATAATTAATATAGCTACAATACTGTAGCGTCGGTCCGCTGAGGGACGGCGCTATTTCCCATGAGCCCCTGCGGCTCCGGTATTGTTCCTGTTATGTGTAATGTTTGTGCATGTATTTATTGGTTATGTGTTTGATTGTGTGTGTTATGTAGTTTAAGTCACCCTGTATTAGTTTAAGTAGTTATACATTGTGTGAGTCTACCTGCCATGTGTGTGTGATGTTACTGTACTGATGACCTGCCCTCATGTTTCATGTGTTGTTGAGTCTGTTCTGCGTGTTCACGTCTCCAAGCGTGATTACGTTGCCAAGGCGATTTAAATAAAGGTGCTTATATTGCAAAATGGATCGCTTTCTGACTCCTCCCTCCTACACCACGCCACAATACCATAAGTTGTTAAAATCCGGCTGCAAGGTGGTGGTGATTTAGAGGGGAGGAAAGGTAGTCTTACAGAGGTACTAACATTTTAATATACTACTTTTATACTTTTTTTGTCCGATTCGATTGAAATTAATACATTTACTGTTAACAAACTGCGCTCATGCAACAGCAAACATGATTATATACTTGGTAAAATCACTTAAATGCAGTGTTGCGAATTACGCCGTTAAAAATAACGGCGTTAGGTAGCAGCGTCATTTTGTCAGTAACGAGATAATATAATTAATTACTTTTCCTGTCATTACAACGCCGTTGACGTTACTGGTCATTAAAAGTGGTGCGTTACTATATATTGATATACTAACTGTAATGCGAGCGGACCGCTGCCCAGGCTAGTGAGGAGTAACAGATCTCGATAGGTCACAGTTCTCGGTGTAACACCTGTTTAACTTAACAAGTCAGTAAGCCATTGGCTAAGGCAGCGTTATGGTAGCCAATCAGAACCAGTGTTTTTACATGTGCGCCGAAGCACACCGGTGACACAAGACACAAACGGAGAAGAGGCAGTAATGGCGAGTCAGGAGCAAGCAGAAGAAAAATTTGCATTTTCAAGGTGGCGATATAAACATTATTTAAGAGAAGTTCCTGAATGTCTACCAGACTGGGTATTTGATTTATTTAATTAAGAATAGAGGTTTTATTGTTAAGTTTACTTCTGTTGTGAACAAACCAGTTGTCTCAGGTTGAGAGAATTTAATTTAATTTGATAGATGTAAATGCACTTTATGTAGTATAATTGTTTACTTTTGCTTTTTTTTTTTTTTTACAAAGATTTGGAATTTTAAAGGATTTTATCCTGCACTGGTCTGTTGATGTGCAATAAATATCAAAAGTTGTAAACACCACACAACTTACGTTCCACCCCGAAATTTTCTGACGCCCCCTCACTGTATATGTTCTGGCGCCTGCCCTGTAAACACCTTTCTGATCTACTCATTTCAACTGACTGTGAAAATTGCTTTTTCAAAAAAATCCTTATTCATTAGCATATACTTTTTAATTAGCATATACTTGCATACTTTTTTTTTACTGTAATGCAAATAGTTACTTTCCCTGGTAATGAGTTACGTTTATTATAGAGTAATTCAGTTACTAACTCAGTTACTTTTTTGAACAAGTAATGAGTAACTATAACTAATTACTTTTTTAAAGTAACGTTCCCAACACTGCTTAAATGTGGTAGCACACCTGTTGTCCTTCATTTAAAATAAAGCCAATACTAAAGATTGTCTTCAGTTTATTGGGCAATATTTTTAAGTCAAATGTCTGCTCATGTGAAAACCATTTCTCCACTGACATACATTTGGGGATATATAATTTATTAAATACATTATTGTAAATATTTTAAATGCCAACATAGATGTCAAATAAAACCGATTTTAATGCAAACACGAGGAGAAATGGCTGATGGAAGGCAGTGTGTGGTATGATGCTGGCTAAACATCCAGATGTCGGTCAGCCAAGGTCAGAGGTCAGTCTCTCGGCCCAACCCTACAGTATGGTCCTCATTTCAATGTGCCCCAGTCATTGATGACATCTACAAGTCTTATTATTTACATTTTTTGTTTGTGTGGTTGCTTTTGTCTGTGAGCCTTTATCATTTGTTAAGATTTCGCTGTAACTGCTACAGAGTTGTTATTGATATTATTACTCCTGAACCAATCTGTACGAAATGAAGCACAAGTCCCTTTCCCAGCATTTTACATAAAGGAATATTAGAATTTTGGACCAGTTGTGGATGTGATTGCATTAGATGGAGAGGTTGGCAACATTATTCTCCTTTAGACAGAAGTGATTCATATTCCTGGAAGGCGGAGATCTATCATTGTGACTCTTGTTGTGGTGTTTCAAATCTGTCAAATGGCAACTTTAATAAATCAGAGGAGACTGGCTGCTAAAAGCTAAATAGCTATGCATTTGGAAGTAAGTGGGTTCTGAAATGGCTTCTAAATGCATAACACGTAGCACACACAACTGCATGTTGCACAATATGCAGTCTTTAGTATTATCGTAAATAAGTAAATTGCTGGGTGCCTATACCACAGACCACATTACTATTAGTGAATATATCAGTGGTTATGAGCACTCTCTGGACGGCTGCTGTGTGTATGCTGTTATTATTTGTAACATGATAGTCAGTCCATTAATCAATTAATCGTTTGGATGTATTAAGCTCGACAGCATATTTAAATGATTTTATAGTCCTTTCATTTGTTTGGTCAGAAAAACGTTGTTGGACATAATCTACAATCTAAGCCTTCATCACATTTGGCTTTTTCTTGTGTACATTGTTGGCAACAAAGTACATAAGTAGGTCAGTAGTGTGTGTGAGCCTTCTGAAATAGGCAGCAGAGACTGCTGCTGGTAAATGGTAGTGTGGGAGAGAGAGTTGTTAACATGCATGGCCAGTCCTGCTGGACGTGATGAAACTTCATTTTCTCCAAACTACTAGACAGCTTAGTTTGAATATTATGTTCTCTCTTTTTTTGTTTGTTTATTTGGGGGTGTGGATGTATTTGTGTGTGTCAGAGAGAGAGAGAGAGAGAGAGAGAGAGAGAGAGACGGACAGAAATATTTGTGCCAGGATAACTTTGTAGAACCTTTTTTTCATCAATGCTAAAATGGCTTTGTTGACTTGAAAGTTATTTTAGAAAAAGTACACAAACAAACAAAATTAAAGATGTGTGTGACAGTGCGGACTTTAATTAGCATTTCTGGAATAGAGCTTACAGACCAGTTATCTTGCAAGACTGCTTTAAGTCATGTTCCTGGTAGATGCAGCTCTAATGTGCGAAGCGTTTGGAAGCTGAGATCACCATTGTCCATGTATCATCTGGGGCCAGCAGGGAGAACATCTCCTTCAAAATCTCCCCTTGAAGAAGCACTCGGCAATGGGGGGAAGGAATAAAAGTCCCAGCACGGCTCATCGTTTGCCCTGCTCTGGACCACGTGCAGTTCATCGTCTCCTCCTGCTTGCGGTTAGGGCTCGCTGACAGCTGCAGACAGGAGCTGGGTGTAGGCTGTATGTTTTGTGGCTGTCACCAACTTCTATCTGGGGTCATCCCCCCCCCCACACACACACACACATACACACTCAGACCTCTCTGGTGTGGGGTAGTCCACCTTGCTGCCCTGTTATCATGTCCATATTGTGCGGTGCACTTGGGACACGGCTGGTTCAAACAGACATGTGGGAAGGGGAAAAATTTCTAGTGTCATATCAGCAAGTGGTGGGGACAACATGAATGGAGAGGAGAGAGAATGTGCAGGTCAAAAGAGATCGAGTAACTGTGGACGTGCAGGAATCTGGGAAGTGGAGAAGCATTTGTGACACCAATATGCCTCCGCGTACTGCCAAAAGAAGGAAGAGTGATCTGATTCTGTCATGGGGAAAGATGCGGTCTGGTCCAATGAACTCTCAGCTTGTAGCTGACCCACACAAAAAAAAGCCCAAACTCTTTTTGGCTTATGCATTGGCCACTTAGCGTTGATGTAGTGAATCTGTCTGAACTCTTCCCTTTTATTATAATGGTCAACTTTTTCATATGATCTTCAAAGGTTATTTTGCTATTGCATGAAACTGTGACATTCAGCGTATTTTAGATTGTAATTTAGGTTGTCTGTCTGTTCATCAATCAGAGGTGACATGTTGTAATATAGAGGGGGTTTATGTGATCACCACCATAAAATGGAACAACAGTGTTCACACCAGGGTCACTTATTGATCTGTGTGTCAATTGAGAGCTTAATCATGGCTCAGATGTGGTTAATTGCGTTGACCCAGACACATCATAACTGAACACCCACCCATGACTTAGTTTCACTGAGACAGGCTTTAGAATGACAATGAAGTAACCACCTATGTGAGGCTGATCGATTGATTTAACAAACAAATTGGTTAAAAGCATTTAGGAAAACATATGTGGTTGAATCTGCATAGTGTTTAACTGATCGATAAATTTAACTTGGACTAAAATTAAATCACATTTATTGTGCTCAAATAGAATACATTACATTCTCAGTGCTACTGTTCTGTAGTATGAAGCTAAATGTCATGTGGCAGTCCAGGGGAGTTGAGGGTGGGATGACTCACCTATTGGAGTGGGGGGGGGGGGGGGGGGGGCACAAATCTAGTGGTCCCATCCACCAGCCTGCATCTCTCGCTCAAGAGAAGGTCTCGATGTGCTTGTGCACTTAGTTGTACTTTTCAGATGCTTCACTCTGAGCGTGGCTGATTTGGCGTCTGTGTTTTGCTGTCATTCTTTTTTCAAGGTGATGCTCTTAGAGACTTGGAGAGAGCCTTTCATGTTCTTAGAAGATGAACTTGTGTTGGGCAGGGTGTGTGTGTGTGTGTGTGTGTGTGTGTGTGTGTGTGTGTGTGTGTGTGTGTGTGTGTGTGTGTGTGCGTGTGCGTGTGTGTGTGTGCGTGTGCGTGTGCGCACGCATGCATGGTGTGGAATTGCTCGTTCATACCAGTGTGTGAGCAGGTTTGATTCCAGGTTATTGTTTTCTTAGTGTTTTGTAATGTTTGTTCTCATGATTTTAGAAACTATTTTTAGCAAACTGGTTAATACATCATCTGGACTGGGAATAAATAGAATTCCCACCTTGATTTCTAAATAGTTTTGACAGGTGGCTCAGGATCTGAGTTTAATGAAAACCTGGGACAGTATAATAACAAGACCAATAAAATGGGAACCTTTTTGGTTGTTGTCTGCAATGGGGTTTCGTAGGAACTTCTAGAGTTAACTTTACTGCTTTTACTCTGTGGAGATATTTTTCTATTATGAATGTTTTGCCATTCTCAGCTAAACAGCACATCCAAACCTCTGTTTCGTTGCCCAAGCTAAATGTGGTGCATAATTGTTTAAACATGTAACAATTAACATTGTTTAATTTACTTAGCTTTGCAAAAAATGAGACTACATCTGAGTAATTGAGTAACTGCAACAATAAATCAGATGTTTTGAAATGGATTGACATGCAACAGAGCCATAAAATGTCAATTTATTTACATATTAAGTGACAATATAATTAAGAGCTTCATTCATTGAAGTAGACTGTGCTTTCATTTGACCAGCATCACATGCTTTGAAATGTTTTCTTTATGGACCACGGAACATTTGCACTCAGACTGGTGTATTTTATGGTAGTATCTGAAGTAAAAAAAAGGCTTTATTGCATAATTTGCCTGCACTTAAACCTCGGATGCTAAAGAGCTAAAGCTAAAGAGTGCATGGTGATTGCATTCACAGAAACCCTGCCTTCGCCGTGTCCAAGCCATGCAGATCCCATATGCTTATAGGCTGTGGTAACTCGCACAGTCCCTTATATCTGTTAACTTCTTTCTCCTTCATAGCATCCACGAGTCGAGAACCAAGAGCACAGGGATGATCTTAGGGACATGGAGTCACACTGTTCCTATGCACTATGGTCCAATGGAAACTGTTGAAATAATTCAAATTGTGCTACATTTTTTTTGTGCATCCTTTGTTGTGTACGTCATTTGAGGTAGGAATAAAATCTGGCCACTTGAATCACTCAAAAAAAAAGTGACTGTGGCATGGGGCAGTATATGTTGTAGTAGAAAGCTATGCAATTTAGCTGCTTTCTGAGAAGCTTGAAATTTCCTTGGAAAAGTTTCAAATTTTTCAAAAAGTTGTGGTGGAACCATTTTGAAAACTGACACTGAACAGTGACTGCAGTGAACAGCTAAAGAACATATGATTACTGCTGAAGTTCTCCTTTGAAAACTACTGCTGAAGAAACACCAGTTTGAATATCTAAATGAATGAACCGTATTGCTTTACACCTAATCTAGAGTCAAGGTTTCGATACTTAGGTGATTTGGATGTAATGCTGGGCTTGTAAGCAGTTTTCAAATGCAAGCTTAATCATAAATGTCATTGCTGTGAAGCGAGAATCTTTTTGAAGCTTGTTGGTATTTTTAGCAAATGTCCTGTCTCCATATTCTTGTCTCTTAAGTTTATACCTTTTGTTACCTCCTGTCTTAGATGGGTTTTCTGATTCGAAATATTATTTTTCGAAAGATAATTTTTCCATAGTGTTTCAGTGAATTTGTTACCTTCACAATATGATTTACAAATTTCTCTCTTTCATGTATTACATTTTTCTACCTTAAGCATGTTATGAATATTTACAAGAAATGTGGTTAGAAACATTTTTTCTTCTAAAATGGTAGAAAGTTGGATTATTTATTAAAGTAATTTATATTCCTTTGCTTTGACTATCGTGTGCATAATAAATAATACATTCACTTAATGTCTCCTGTAATATCAAGTATTTAAAGGTTAAAACAGTAGATGGTTTACCCTTAAGGCTAATAAATAACATTTTGTCACTGAAATGCTTGGCCCTGATGTCTGGACTTTGAATGTCCCTGGACCAATCGGATATCAAATCATCGAGGATCATGTGTACCAGAAGCCTTTTGGCAGATTAATCTGATGCCTTGGGCCTGTGTATGGGGTGTTTTGTTTTTTGTTTTTTTTTTTTTAATAAATTGTGTGTGTTCAGAAAAGGTTCTGTTTTCCCTTCCTCTTGCCTCCCTCCTGGATTAATAGAATAATCTTGTCAGCTCATAATGTTACATTGACACATTTTAAAATCTCAGTTTTCAGTAACCTTTCCAAGTTAAATACATTTTGTCGGCTAAATACCAAACAGGCAAGATTGATCTTTGTGGGGGAGGGAGGGGGGTGCTGCCATGTGGTCAAGTGGTCATCGGTTTCCTTGAGCATTATATATGCCAAAAGTTTTTCAACATTTTGATCAAGCGTTCACCAAAACTGTGACGATACTTTCCCACACTGATAACTTTGCAGAGTTAGCCAGTTGAATTGGCAGCGGTGTTCTACACTGTTTTGCCTTTTTCTTACATGAGTTGAACAGTTTTATTCCATGATGAACATATTTAATTCTAACAGCTTCTTTTGTAACCCCATATAACTTACTGTATGTTATTAAATATTGGTCTGCATAATAAGGCTGTACTCACGATGCTTTCACTACAGAGAGATGAAGCACTCGGCTGATGATGGAGACGCGCACAACCATTTCATTATTACATAACGCTAATAAAAATTCAATTTCAGGTCCTAAAAGCCTTCACAATTAAAATGTCAACTTTCTCCTACACATGGCCAAGTGCGTCACTGATCTGATGCGAATTATGCATGAACACAGACACTCTGGCATATGCTTGACTTGCATGGGACACGGCAGTAGTGTGTTTGATTTTGATATTTTGGTAGTAGATCAGTGTGTGCGTTATGTGCGCGCACATGCAAATTTAAGTGGATGAATCATGACATGGTGATGTCCTTGCTCCTTTCATCTTACCCACAGGCCATTGCTTCAATCACTGAACCATGAGAGACACTTTTTTATGGCCTCTGCTGCCTGTGAATCATCTTTCCCTGGGCCTCGTGTAAATCACTGGGCTTCTTGCACAAAGACCAGAAGCCCAGGTTTAGCATGGGACACAGTCCCTCACACACAGAGACATTCAAGCATTCAACATTTGAAACATTTTCTTTTCAGATGGTGGCAGATTGATGAAAGGTGTTTACTTAACATACTAGACTTCAGATGAAGTTGAAATTACTGGGGGGGGGGGGGGAAAGATCAAGTAGTCCCTTTGGTGACCGCTATGCCATTTCAAACATTTTAAAACCTCTCCTAGAGTAAAATGTTCTACCTAGTATTCATACTATTTCTTTACTTCTAAATGGTGCTTTTATATATTTTTTCATATTCACGTCAAATTTTGTAATGCAGTTGCACAAATGTAATTGTGAAACTGTTTAAATAAGGATCTGTCTTTGGAATCATCAATCAGTCTGGAGTTCCCAAATATTTCTAGTGCCACTTGCCTGACTGGGATTCTGTGAGTACCCATCTTCTCCAATGAGCTGGAAAACACCCCATTAGCTTCACTGCTCTGGTGTTCTTGTTTCCTTGATGCAGTTTCAGACTGAAAATAAATCTTGTTGTAGGGATATAGTTTGGGAGGCATCTGGATTGTAATGTTTTTTCTGACACTGATGCACCTTATTTAACACAAAAGCAACACATTAGACTGGAGTGCTTCTGTGTCCACTCAAATGTCATTTATGCTTCTGGGAGAACTCTAGATGTAATCTGGAGAGAACTCTAGATTGGTCCCCATACTGATGACAAATTCTTTTTTTGGCTATATGAAACAGTAGAACTGTGTAAATGATGCATCACCATTTAATTCAAGGAGTAAAGATATCCATGGACCATAACGATCACCTCAGACTGTCTAGATAATCCCCCAGTTCCCAATTCAGCCACTGGGTACATTCAACTTGATCCTATAAGACTGTGTTCTAACTGGGCCATGTAATTGGCCTAGTTTAACTTGTAACAAGATGAGTACACAATCCACAGAAAGCTCCTAAAGTACCTCCACATGTAGATTCAGTGCATGAATAAGACTGGGAGTCATTATTTAGACAACTAAATGCCTAATCTATCTGCAATACAAGAAATCATCTGAATCCCTACAAAGATGTCAGACTACTTCTATGCGTGCATAAGGAATTATTAAACAAAGGCTGTTGGTTTGGTTTTCATTACCTTGAACTAAAAAAAAAACAAAAACAAAACAATGCTCATGAACTAATCTAATCTTTCAACAACCCCCCCACCACCCACCCACACACACACACACACACACACACACACACACACACACACACACACACACACACACACACACACACACACACCCCAAGCTCCCTAAGGTCTTTGTTGTCATGTGCCCAAATTCCAAACTAATCTAAAAATAAGTCCAGTGTGCTGAGGTGTACCGTTAGCTTGGGCCCAGATCCTGTCCGTCGGCACCCGTCCCTCTGGCCAACGACGGAGATCACGGTGTTACTTGCACGCAATCGCTGTGCCTTCTCCCGCCCTGACAGCCCGTCCCGACAGCCCAAAACAACCCGGCAACTGTAGCATCCCAGCACCCTCTCTGTGCTTCTCCCCCAGACGCTATTTGTCTGAATTAAGTTGTCTGCATTTGGCACTTACCTGCGGAGAATATAGAGGAGTTCTGCTAACTCTGCACTAGTGGACATGTTGTGACTAATTCCCATAATTCCCTTTCTGCTTTGTGCATCAGCTTTTATTTTTATTTATTATTTTATGGAACTAATGTGTAATGTTATAAGCAAATGGCTACTGTTTTTCCTGTTTTTGCTTTGGTTTGATCTATACATGTTCTCATTTCCACCGCATGTACTGTTGCTAGGAAATACTAGAATGCATTTTTCATATCTTTTGTCTCCATTTGCATCCAATAAAAAGCAACATGGTTTCATCATGACAAAGGAATGTACAGAGCATGTCTACTTGCATTGGTGATGAGGGGAGCTCTGCAGAGCACCGCATGTTCAGAACTAATACAGGCACACTGTACAAAGTCCCAGATGTTGTGGACTGCGTTCTTCATTTAAAAACGCCACCCACTAGTAATGGCTCATCTGAAGCTTCTGAGTTATGAGGGAGAGATGGGAGGAGAAACTGCAGGGAGAAAATGGCATGATGAGTCAAACAGAGAAATTCTTTTATTTTTATTTTTTTTACAGAAAGTCAGAGATGGCTCTCACACAGTGAGGTGATGATGCTTGTTAGAGCAGCATTTATGATCATGATGCATCTGAGCCTTGATTGTTAAAGTCACCAGCTCAGAAGAGTTGGGCAAGAGGTTCGTCAGGGCAGGAAGACTTTAGGTTAGGAAGACTTTAGGTTAAGAAGGAGGCAGTAACCCCCAAACCCAATGCAAAGGTTGGGAGGTGGCACCGAACACCGAGCTCCACCAGCTGCTGACGGATGGCACACAGCCATCTGGGCAAATGTTGCATTTCTGATTAGATGTCTGGACAGTGCCTTATGACAGAGGCCTGGTTTGCGATGATCTCAGTGAGAAGTTTTAAATATTAGTCCAGGCTAAGTAATCAATCTTATTGCAATTACATCTGTCCACCTGTGTATTTCGCCAGCTGCACTTTTTTGCTTCTCTATTTAGCTTAAGTAGTACTCTAAGCTTAGACTGCAAGTAGTTTGCTGTATTTATGAAAAAGCCAAGTGAAATCACAGTTTTTTCACTGAAATATTAATGCCAAAGAGAAAAATGTTTGACTCTCTTTCGATGGGTCATCATTTCAGTCACAATATAACCACTTCATGTTCATTTATTGTCTGTGGCCTCTTTCACATTATCTTGCTCTGAAATGTCAACCAGCCATTTAAGTAATGCCAGACATTTGGAGGTCAAAAAGTTCTGGTTTATTTGTAGAGCTTCAGACTTCCACCACTGCTAATCTACCACAAACAAGGCAGGGTTAGTTCAGTGTTGTTGCTCCTCGAGTCTCTCGGGAGGGTGGCGGGAGTTCTGGTGGTCCAGCTCTTCCACACAGGCAGCGACAGTCCTTGTACACTGCACCACACTGCCCATGTACCTTCCCCATCAGGCCGTGAGGGGTGGAGAGAGGGGGCAGGGGAGACCATAAGGAAAGACCCAGAACTCCCATTAATGGGACGGTCGAATATGGACAAATATTTTAATTGAATTTGTGGTTGTGACTGAAGCTGATTGTTGGAATATTTATGCAAAACCTAATTCAATAGGGGGAGTCATGGTCTGTTGGTTAGGGAACTGGTTTTGTGACCGGAGGGTCATGGGTTCGATTCCCAGGCCCAAGGCCATGACTGATGTGCCCTTGAGCAAGGCACCTAACCCCAACTGCTCCCCGGACACCGGGGTTGGGCTGCCCACCGCTCTGGGCACGTGTACACCACAGCCCCCTAGTGATCACTAGTGTGTGTGTGTGTGTGTGTGTGTGTGTGTGTGTGTGTGTGGGTGCGTGTGTGCGTGTTCTCACTGCACAGAAGGGTAAATGCAGAGGTCAAATTTTGAGTAGGGTCAAAATCACAATTGACAAATAAGGCAACTTATACAATATATGAATTGTGTATTTTGCAGTGAGCTTTCTTTGTATTTGATTTTTGGTTTCTGTTTTTATCTTCAGAATTCAAATGTATTAAAAAATACATTTTCAAGGAGATTAGTTTTGTGTCCGACTTGCTAAACTCTAGAAAGCCCTGTCTTGACTGTACTGGTAGCATGCCTTGCTTGTGCTGGAAATATGCACACTTCATTAGCATCCGGGAACGCCTATAGCGCTAGATAATGGCTTTTAGTTTGCCGTGGCTGTAGAAAGATTTTGAAAGCTTTTTTCCTTTGTACATTATAGGGGTCTCAGTTTAACACTCAGTGAATGCTATTGACATTTGAATTGGAGTAAGAGCAGTGGAGCCAAAACTTGAACGATGTCTGGAGGGATCATGAGAGCCACGGTTAATGTGATGCCATCGGATGCTTACGGTCCATGACATGGTCAAATTAGATGTTGTTTTCAGGCTGAAAAAAAAGTTTGATTGCCACAGGCTATGGTTAGTGCGATCCTGCTAAAGAGGATTTAGTTTTATTTTTACTTTTTAAAAAGTTTTTGTACTTTTTTGTATGTGTGTTTTTCTAATTGTGTAAACGGTAGTGGTAGATGTGGTGAATGTAGTGTATAACTAAGTAAAAGGCTTTAGTATGGATGAGTATTGTATACATCTGCTTGATTTGCAGCTGCCTGATTTCCTGTTTGAATGAAAGCATTTGAAAGCTACTGTTCCGCTGGAGAACAGCCGCGGTGTAGATGATGTGAATAACACACCAGTCAAAACACACGCAAGTTATCACTCGTCAATACCTGAATACATTCCTACGAACAGCATGCGTGCAAATTCACTTTTAAGCGAAAAACCTTCACCTCTTAGTTTTACAAAATATAAGGTAGAACTGATGGAATGGCTTTTACACGGTGTCATGTGAACTACCAGTATAACAAATCACATAACATGCCAAACGTCTGTGTGTACAAGCAGTATGTCATGATGAGGAACGGCCTTGGTCAGAACTGGGCCCAGAGCGGATTTGTTATTTTGCTTTCACGTATGCCTATAGAATGATACGTGGGTACTTCGCTCTGCTATTCCTGGTGGGCCTGTCAAGAAAGTTAGGAGCACCGTAGCTGGAGCTCAAAGCACTGCTGGAGATGGACGCACCGTATTGTCATCTCCAACAAGGATTTTGAAATAGATCCAACTGCACCAGTGTTTCTGGTGGATCGTGCCATAGTCATCTATGCTTTATTGTCTAGGACTCCTTCAGCTAAACAACAACTGACCTGCTCATACATGCAGGATCCATTGTGAGGACTTAGAGGTATAGAATCCTTCTTGGTGAATACCAGTGTAGAACTGGACTTGTTCAGTTGATGTATACTGGTGCATAAGATCAGGTTTGTTTGCTTGCAAGTCTTTCCCTCTTCAAAATAAATAAATGAAATACCAAACTGTTGGTGTGCATCATAAGTGCATAGGACTGAAAATAAATTATTGATTGTAAATTGATTAATCAATAACATAATTCACAAAGTCATGGCAGCATGACGGGTATTGCCTAAAGTAGTAAGCAAAACTTTTGATGAAATAAATAAATGAAAAAGGTCTAAACCGTTCTCACTACTGTCTTTTATATTTAATCATACAGTATTACTGTGTCCCCAAATGCACTGTATTTCAAGCCCTGTGTCGTGCCCACTACAGAACTGTACTTACATGGATCCTGTGTAATGAAATGTTCAGACTTTGGCTCAAGGTTATACCCTGCACTATTCTGCATCACTGGGGATCTGTGAGATTAGCTGCACTGTTTTAAAAATGGAGCAATGGAAGGCCAGAGAATAACAAGAGACCATCTCCTATTAGGGTATGCATGTGTTAACCCTGTATATTAAAATCCATGGTAATCACACACTTAACTACACTTGCTGTGATTGGCTGAAAGATTTTCAAAGATAATATTGTGAAAGTAAGATGCCTTCTTTTTGACATTACACACTGCAAAAGTCTGAAAGACTAATGGATATAAAGACTGCCCCGTGCCATTTTATTCGTGTATGCAAACATGGTGGATGTTTACCACTAAAGTGTTGACTGTGTTTTCTACTTGTGGAGGGGGCAATTTGTGAATTGGGTTCAACAAGCCATCTTTTAGAGGTGGCTAGTATCTCTGGAGATGGTGGACATCATGTATAATGAATAGTGCATTTTGGCTTTAATGAACTGCTGATCTGGCTTGTTTGAGGCCACCACCTGATGATGGTGATCACTTCAATCTCACGCTATGTGGAGACCTATGCCATATGCACAAAACTAGCCTTTCAGTTCTCTAAGTTTTCACTCTGGATCTACAATGACAAGCTAATTTGGAGCACTACAGCTATTTCTGGTAAGCATTTGACAGATTAATGAATGCTGTTCCACAGTGGAGTACATTTTCCTTTAGCATGTCCCTGGACCACAACACCAGCCAGAAACAGTAACTCCTGCCCGTCCTCACTTCAGAAACACAGCAAAAAATCTCGGGGCATTAACTGGGATGGAGTGGGTGGGGTAACATGCCAGCACCATCTCTGTTCCATCAGTCGGAGCGGGGGCGCAACGTCATGTCTTTGTGTTGAGGCCAGGCGTCTGCAAATCTGAAGCGGAGTTTGTGTAGAGTCTCGGTGTGTGTGTGGAGAGGAGAGTGGGAGGACAGTGGGAGGAAGATGGGAAGAACAGTCTGTGGATGCTCTGCCTTTCCAAGGGTAAGACATCAGCCGCTGGGGTCAGGGCAGACGGGGCAGTCTGGGGCTACTTCTGCCAACCTGACTAGCCTGAACACAAACGTCCTTCCAGCGTAGTGGAGAAATGCCATTTTGGCAGCGAATTCACATAGAGACACGCCTTGAATGGCTAGGCCGGTTGTTTTAACAGGCGTCTTTGGATCAGGCAGGTTGGAAGTTTGTAAAAGGGTTTCCTCTCTGTCCTCGTGCGTGTGCTTAAACAACACTGCCAGCTTGTCCCTGCTTTCCCCGCCAGAGTTGCTTCTCCCTGACGAGCTGCGTCTCGCGTCCGCGTCCGACCAGACGGCCCTCTCCGCTCCTCCGCCTGCAGTTACCATGACGACTGGTCCTCCTCCAAAGCCAATGACATGCATCAGCTCGGCTGGACGCCACTCGGAGGCCCAGCCCGACCCGCTGGACAAGCGGCTGTGATTACGCCGGTCCGTGAAGAGCGAGGCTAAGCCTCTTTTCTGCAGGATGCTTGTAACGTAAGCCGGGCTGGCCTGGACCTTCTTCTGGACTGGTGTCCAGACATTTGGTTCTTCTTCCTCTGTTGCTCTGGGTTAGCTGGGGTTGTTGGGCTTAGAGGGCTGACTGGTGATGCTGGGTTCAAATATAGCCGTGTTGGCCATCGGGTCAAGGCCTGCCCAGCGCAGTCACAGGCACGCATGTGTCGGCACGTATACTTTATACGCGGTTACACACATTAGCCTTCTCTTTTTAAACTCTTTTTGACTATCTACATTATTGGGTAATATCATGAAGCTTTATTAAGGTGTTACAGAAGCTACGCAAATGTACGGCCTGTTTGGTTAGCTGTAGCAGTTGAAGCCAGACCAAGGTGTTTGTGTGTTGTTGGACTCCACAACTGGAGGTTTATTTTACACGGACATTAAGAGAGTGGAATAAAGGAAGTTCCCTGTGTTTGAAGGTGTGCTTGGTGAAAAAAATCCCCAGTGACAGTGTATGGGGTGTCCTAGTGTCTCATACAACAAAAACGTCATATATTGATATAGTTTTAATATAATATTAATATATTTGTGACGGTGGGTGCGACGTCAAGGAAGAGACACGAATCCTCGCTTGTGACAAACTTTTAATTTCAACACGAATATAGCGCGTATAGCGCACGTAGAACACTGAAACATACACAGCAACGTGTAGACCTTAGACAACGACGGGCACAGGACACTGCGCGAGCGCACATTAAATAGACAAACCACATTAGCCCCACGTGATCACGAGACGAGCCACAGGTGAGACAGATTATCACAAGACATAACCACAACCACGAAGTTCCACATACGCAGACAATACACACGGACTACGTAAACACACGCCCAAAAGGGAGGGGCCGGGGTCCTCAACGTGACAATATTGATGTATAATTGCTGGAGCTGCTCTTTCCTCAGTAGATGAGCTGTATTTTCTCCATGGTTTAACTTGGGGAAATAACGCTTTAGACTCCTGTGTTCCTTCTCAGAAAATCTGCTTGGGTTTGTTTGACACAAGTGTAATATATTATGATTTATTTGATTACTTTACTTAGCAATCCATATTGCCTCTTGCAGGCTAAATGTCATAATAATCACTCACAGACTTTGACTTGTGATCTAAACATTTTGCAGTTCGTCCGATTCGTTGCTCACGGTGGGACATTCATCATCAATTACATATATATTGGCAGGGTGTCCAAATTGAAATGCAGATCCTACATTGCAATTCTTCTGGTAACTACTATGGCTGCAAATTCATAACGCATATTCATAGCGCATAACACTTGACTGGTTGTGCATAATAATCTAATGTCATTCACTCTCATTTTGAGTTTTTTGGTGAATTGAGTCTTGGTAGATCTTTGAAAAGTCTTCTTTGGTTTCATATAAAGTGGCTAGACTCAAAACGTAACAGCAAATGCACATTTCAAAAAGTTTATATCCAGGCTTGAAAAAAGCAATAATGCATCTTCTGCACAACATTTAAATTCAGTGATTGCTCTCAGCACTTCAGATATGTCAGAAATAACAGGAACAAGTATCCATTATCTACTCTGTGTTTTTGTAAGGGGTTGTTAAACATAGCAGTCACCGTGTGTATGAAGCTAACCAAAAGGCTACTTTGGTGAGACAGGTTAAACACTGGTTTGTTCATGATTACAGCTGGGGAGTAGCATATGTGTGTACCATAGGGGACCATTGTGCTTTAAGTACTGCTTTTTAAGTACAGTTCTGCTGAGCTGTGATATCGATGTGTATCTGAAAATGTCTGAGAGACTGACATGCACATATTGCACTGCAGGCATAACCATCACATAATATTTACATTTTCTTTCATTTACATTCATCTGCTCATCTTTAGACAGCAAGAGATGTTATATTGAAGCATATTAAATACTTACATTGTTTGAGTTTGAAACATACTGACTCTGATTATGGTACATTAATCAGCTGTCCTTCTAATTTAGCATAAAGTCTCTCAATGTACCTAAACAAATGGCAACCTGAAGTTAAAGATGATTTATTGCTAAGTTCACTATTTAATTTTTAAATAGGCACGAAATTGGCCATTATGTGCTATTATACTTTTCTGCTGTCAAAAGGCATGTCAGTTATCATTTTAAAAGCTCAATAAATGGGAGGAGATCTCAGTACAGGGAGGCAGGTTACAAAGACGGACATTATGCATGCTGTACTCATCACTCTGGTGTATTTGGGGCTATGTTTAGAACACGGGCTGTTAGTAAGAAGGTGTACAGATAGACGGTAGGGGAGTGCTAGACCAAGCCTTCCTCCTCAGAGACTCACTTTCTGATTATGGTTTATTGTAGTTCTATTTGAGTTGTTGTCTGTATAGTCAGCTTAGACTGCACAGTTCATGCATCTGGACAGTGATGCATGTTTTGTGCTTTGGCTCTGTGCTCCAGCACACTAGACAAGGCATGGACCAATGGCCATGAGCTTGAAGTACAGAATGTCAGCTGTGATTTGATGGTGTGTTTATCCTAGATGAGAAAAATATGGTGGAAATGGTTGTTTTGGTCCATTTGTGGTGGTGTATCATTAGTCCGTGTACTAGAGCGATTACATGATCTGGTGCACAGTCGAGGTGTGACATGACGTTTTCCTTTGGAGTCCGTTGCCATGGTGTTGCATTGTTAGTTTTTCACGTTGTGCTACATTGTTTCAAAGCATGAAAATGGTGGCAAACGACCCAACACCGTAGTAATGAGTGAGCTGTTGAACACACCCCGTGATATCTCCAGAACGTAGGCATAAAGGGAAGGTTGCCGTAAAGAGACACATTCAACAGCAAAGTTCCTCCACATGATGCAAATCTGTGGCAATGCTCGAGAACAGGAAGAGAGAAAGAGGAAAAAGTTAAAAACACTGCTGGGGTCAAGGCGGAAGAAAGATGAGACGAAGATTAGATGATTAACCAGCGCTAGAGTGATGAAAAGAGAACAGGAGGAAGTGGGGAAGAAAGGATGAATCACGTTGAAGTACACCACTCCATTTGTAACATTTGACACGCATGCCTGCCAGTGACTCACTAGTCAGCACTGCTGATTGGACCATCAGACTGCAACAGTACAGAGTAGATTTTTAAAGCATTTAAAAAAATTCAAGAGGGTCTAAATGAAGAAAAGAAGACTCTGCATCTGAAGTGGGTGGTGCAGGGTGAAGCACAGTGACCCCAGACCGACCAGTGACCCCAGACTGACCAGTGACCCCAGACTGACCAGTGACCCCACGGGGCAGGTGCCCCACCTCAGTCCCACTCGGCCTGCACTTGACTTGCTGAAGAAATGACTGAAGGCAAAAAAAACATGTTTATACAAACAATAATGGTTTAATTACATGCCTGGAAAACCTCACTGGGGAAGATGCTCAGCATCTGGTGAAATGGATGACTTGCAGCTGTCCTTTGATTGCCATAGACTGGGAGCCAAGTGCAAACATATGACCGTTTTGTTTTTGGGTTACGCTAGTCTATGATTTTTGTCCATCCTGAAAAGGGACACATTTAAAGAGATGTGGTTCCAAATGCTGCACTCAACATATCTAACTGTTCTCCACATGAAGCTGACTTTTGGCTTGACGTTTAGTTTTTTGCAGCTGCTAATATCCAAAACATGCTCCTTATTAAAAAAGTTTTTGAAAACACTAACCCATGTAGCATATCTATTGACCTATTGATCTATTGGCATTCTCCGCCTTACACTCATTTAGAAATTCTTACATACTTTTTGCAAAATATTAAACACACCTCTTTACATAAGGCACGACATTCAAAACAGAAAACCACGTGTTTTTTTTTTAAACACTGCCACGCAATTGCTACACCCATCTACCAAAATCCAAACCCAGTCCTTACAGGTTATGTTTTAACTTGAAACACGTCTAGATATATTTTTTTTTACAAGTCTTTAGACATCAGAGCCTGAACCATATAAAGAGGCTACAAGTTACAAAACTTGGTTTGCACATCAGTGGAGTCATATATTGCATAGAGATGAGTATGAGGAAGAGGATGAGCAACCATAACACATGAAATCGGAGTCACTCTGGTTGACCATTTGGTCAGCCATGTCTTAAGTTTTCTGGAGGCACAGTGTCCAACCTAATCTGTACTGCTGCACTGCAGCATCATCCAGACATTTCAAAATGAGAATAGATAAGTAGACCTATCCTCTACACATACTACATCATGTTTTTGCACTAATATACTACCGCTTCCTCAGGGGAAAAGACGGCTATGCACCTCAGTACAGAAAGAGACCATTGTCAATATGGTCAGAACAAACAATAGCATACGTTTTTCACAACGTACAACAGCACATCATTACTGACGTCACCATCAGCAACATCCATTCAGTGAGCCTATCTGCACTGGGCCAGTGACGGTGTGGAACAACTGCGCTATGAATTTTGCGCCAGTGTGCTCTGCTATCCACTCACTGATAGTCCAGTGTCCTGTGCCACACAGCACTGACAACATTATGCTTATTTCACACTGGTGTACAACACTGTAATGAACATGACAGCATGATCACAATGTGTACATCCATTTGCAAGAATGGTGGTGTTCATTACGGTATGCCACTCTTGGTCCCTACAACGCTGCCCACATCATCACCTTCCTCAACACAGAGCACAATATACTCACTCTCCATCACCAGGGGGACGAACCAGTCCAGGTTTGTTGTCGTCTGGGGCAATACAAGTGTGCACCGGGCTGCTCAAGTACGAACTGGTTCACTGCTGTTGAGTTCTTTTTGGTATGGAGGAGGTCACCAACCCCACCGATGCAAATCCATTCAGCAGGCGATGGAGGAAGCTTGAGGTGACATTAATGAGGGAGCATGAGAGGGGTGGACACGTAGCTCCCCCGCTGTCTGGACAGAGAGGACGTTGTCTGTGATGTTGAGGTCTTGTAGCGAGACCCAAAAGCAAGACGAGATGCGTCCTAATTTAGTCTGCTGGAGTTACACGCCTATCTTGTCTTTTTATTTTTATTTTTTTTGGTGTCCATGTGTTTACAGTATATACAGCATGTGTTGCTGTAGTGTTCATGTAAAACCAAAATAAACCATACCCTTGTCATTTGTGTTTTACTTTATGGTGTAAATGTACTGAATATACAGAAATAACCTCTATATTTGTGAATATTCATGTATATGTGAGATCTCTGGTGGACATTTACAGCACACTACAAACTGAACACTCAAACACGCGGTAGTAGTGTTTTCCATTTGTCACTTCAGTGTGTATTCACATATATGAAAGGCTGTTCATCTGATATTTGTGTGTAGAGTTTGGATGAAAAAGATATACTTTTGGCTAGAGTTGAAAAAGTTGTGGTTGAAGTGTTTGCTTTTTCCTAAATTGTTTTTGGGTACTATGGTATTGCTCTTAATATTTAATTTCTATTCATACTCTTGCTGAAGACCAACTGATTTGGGAGCAGATGGCAGCTTGGTGCACATCTGCAGCTTTGAATCTTTTGCTGGGATTCAATCAGCAGCCCCACACTGAATCAAACAGCATCCATATGGCCAAATGTACCTGTAGCACACGCAAGCACAATGACCTTAATGGGAACACACCTCCGCATGCATAACACGGTGACCAGCAGAGACGCCGGCTTGAGTCACTGACCCGATGAGGGGTTTGACGGGGTGGGGATGAGGATGGAAAGATGAAGGGCAAAACCTACATCTGTCATTCCCGTCACGTTGAGAGAGATTTGTTCGTTTCCTGTGTGTGTGTTCTAATAAATGGTAGATAGGAGCCTGCAGACAAAGCAGAGTGTTTTCTGCATTTGTGGCTGCAGTGTGTTGGTGTGAAACATGCTGGGACAATAGAGACACAATGTGTTCTGTACACACTGGTCTATGAAGGTCGGGGTACGGGGTGAGGAGGTACTGAGACATGTTTTTATGAGTTAGATCTGCCAAAGTTTGCAGGAGGTTCCTGTCCTGATGAATTCTGGTTCCTGTCAGGTAGAGGTGACAAAATAATGGTGTATTAAAGGGGTGGTGATTTGAAATTGAGCACATTTTGATGCCATGTACAAAGATTTGGTGATTTTTCATGTTGTGCGTGTGAGCGAACATGCGTGCATACATTGCATGCCTTAAAGACGGCTAATTGCAAACATGGATAAACCATCCGCCACATGTTATGGGGTTTTTATGTAAAATAACATCAGTGGAAACATGGTCTGAACGAGTAGCTATATCATACACAACAGCATTTGGCCTCAATTACAGAACACGGAGGGCATGATTAGTGATCCGGTGCACACCAAGGTGCTTTGGTTCAGGGTGCCTGAGCACATGATTTGGGGGTGGGGTGGTGGGGATCCCGCTCTCTGCACATGGCCACAGTCTGTTATGGAAGCTCAGCGAGAGAGTTGAGGCTGGATGGCAGGACCAGGGAGATTCCTGGCCAGAGAACACAGCCGGAAGGTAATGAGCACGCAAGCCAAAAGCCACTTTTTTCTTCTTTTTTTTTTTTTACTCCCAGGAGCAAGCGGTCACATAGCACGCTGGGCTAGACAAGATGAGAGTAACTTTGTTTTGAGAAGTGATGAGAATGCAGAAGTGGACCTGTTCTTACTGCCCCTCGAGGTCGTGTGCCCTTTGTGAAACGCCTGTCTGAGGAGTTGATGTTCACAGACACACTCTCTGGGAAAGGAGGGGGTTCACCACAGGCGATATAGCTGCATTTGTCGAGTTGACACTGAACGAGCTCTGAACAAGTATCCGCATGATTTATTTAAAATACATTTGTAGTGTATTTTATTTATTTATTTATCTTTAAGCATCCCAGCATAAATGATGCTGGTGGTCATGTGATTGAGTTTACATGGTGGCACTACGTTTGTACGATGTTTACATAGTCCTTGAAAAAAGGACGAAGCTTATTACATCCATCACCTTGGGAAAGTTTTTGCCTAAATAAATACGTTTTTAAATAAAAGTAGATTTCTTTTAATAATTAGAAAACTATTTCATTAAATAATGAAATATTAAAAAGACATTAAAGGGGAATATATATTTTAAATGAATTATTATAGATATAACCTCACATAAAGGTATCTTAAAGAAAAGTGCTTAAAGGTCCTGTGTGGCCTGATGGTCCAGTGTCTGTGACTTTATTATTCCAAGCATTGATAAGATGGACAGGACTGGTAAATGGATAACCTCATAAATATTCATCTTGCTGTGCACGCTGGTGGCAGAAGTGACGTGTGTCGGTCAGTGGTGTGGGGGGATGTAGTGTCCATAGTGACAGGTGTGCTTGTTTATAATTACCACCTTCTGTCATTAATTACAGCCTCTGTCAGCAAATACATCCATACCCCAAAGTGTGTTAATAGCCAGTGCTGTCACTGCAATAAGAAACGTTTTCCTACACACGCATGCATTAGGAGAGTTAGTTATCTCCTAACCTCCTACCCATCTGTCCTCTGTGATTTACATCATCCTTATTTCAGACTTTACACACAAAATAAAAATCAAACATGGCCTCTTCTGTCTTTAGAGCTTCTTTCGAGTGCGTGTGAAACACTTTGCCCTGATTATGGAGATGGTATGAGAGGTTCCTCTCCAATCTCCATCATGCCTGAAGAAGCTGTTTTGGTTGTTTTTGCTTAATAGCTTCTCGTGGCACCTGTCACAGTGGGATCGTGCTGAACAGAATCCTGGGTAGGCTTCCTCTTATTCATTCTATGATTAAGCAGAGCTCCATTAACTACTGCGGACCACGAGCATGATGTAGGTAATGGGACTGATTGCTCTCCATTTGGAGTAAATGACCGTAATCTGAGTCAGGAATTACCGCACCTGCCATACACTAGTTTTGATGCCACGTTCGTCTCAGTTTATATCCATCTTGTCATATTCACCACATAGCCAGGATGCTCACAGAGCATGTGTTGAACATTCGTGTATGTGTGTGTCCGTACAACTGCAGTGCATGTTAAAGATCTGGTTTGTATGTGGAACAGTTTTCAGTGATTAATGTTTTACACAAGGGAAAACAAGAATTAACACAGAACAGTTCTCTCAACAGACCCTTTCTGGATATCAACCAAGCCACTGAGGTTTCTCTACGTTTTCCCTGGCTCATGCATGCCCAAAACTATTAATGCGGTTTTAGAGTTTGGTTAAGAGGTATATTTATCTTCTCTTCTTAACAAAGCTGCTCACTGGTGAACAGTGGTCACACAGGCAGAATTCTGTCCCTGACAGTGATGGTGCTCCTCACTGCTGGTACTCCAACGTTTCCTTGATGAATCTCTTGAATTTTAGTTTACCTTAATTGCTTCCATCTTTTTGCCTTGCACCATTACAGGACTTAAGTTTATTAACCAATAATATTTCTCTCGGAGCATGCTGCTATTTTAGGCAGTACATTCATATTCACCTACCGTAAATAATAGTTTCAGTACGTCAACGGTGCCACAATTTCCAAATAATGTGCTCATGTGAGTAGTTTTAATGAAGTCATATGAAGGCATCGTCACACATGTTCGGTCTGCTCGTTCAGCCAAATCAGTTCTGTCCCATGAATCCAAACAAGCAAGAGACGCGTTTGATCGGATCTGCTGGGCAAATCCATGTGAAAGTGATGACTTTAGGTCTGGCTATTTGGCTACTGGCCTACTTTATGGTTAATAGAAAGCAGCTGCCTTTGAGGTTAGCAGGATGACTAGCATTATACTGAGAAGTACACTAATCCACTGCTGGCTCTCAATCACTGTTCATTCATCATCATTTTATATCCTATGCCACTGCTGGGAATTCTCAATTTTTACACAGCCCACTAATTTCTGAGATGGTAATCATGAGTTTAACTTTCCGACACAGTCGGTCGGTTTACGGGATATTGCTGGGTTTGTATAATTGGCTGAAATTCGTTTCAATCAAGCCTTTAGGCGGCAGTGGTAGGCTGTCCGGGCTGGGCGAGGCATCACAAGTCCAGAGGCATCATTGTCAGCACAATTATTCCCTCTGTAATCCTTAGTTAGTTATTTCTTATATTTTTCATTTCAAGACTCATTCTCTCTTTTGCAATCACATACATATAAAATATAAATCTTATTTGATTCATGAAGGAAGATGGAAACCCAGCCACCAGTGGAAGACATATCAAAAATGTACAGCTAGTAGTAATTAATGTCTTACTGTTTGACAGATTTGGGTGCTCCTGTCACCCTATCTAGTGTATTTCTCAAACCAGCAGATGGTGGCAAAAAGTTGTGGGTGACTGGATAACTCTCTCTTTATAGCAGTGATGCTAGAAATCAAGTCTAATTTTCAGAAATGGATAGCTAAGGTAATGTGTTTATAGACATTGGTGGCACATGAGCACCCCGAAGACACTGCAGCCAGTGTCAAAGTCTCTCTAACTCTCCTTTTAAACTGCATCCGTGTCGATCCCTGGGTCTCACCTGCATCTGACGCCTGGGCTCAATTTTAATTTGCCATTTTAAAGCAGAAGACTCCGTTTAAATCATAAAGCATTGCCACTTTTATCATTCTTGAGCCCCTGTGCTGTGGTCCATCCTGCGTGCATTGCGAATTGTTTCTAGATGGCCTCCAGGGGTTGGTAACACTGCCCCAGTTCCATACAGATTGTTCTTGGAGATCCCCTGGGCAATAGTTCAGAGTCTTCCTGCCAGGGACAACCAGGCACTCGCCCGATGCATGTTTATGAGGCACGGGCATTTCTGGGCCAAGGCACCTGTTGTTATGTAGCGTGTGGGGCCTGTGTGGAGCTGCTGGAGGTCTTCACATCTCCTCTAACAACTCATTAGCATTCATTATATACTCCTTTCAATGGCTCTGAATGCTGTGCTTTATAATGACCCAGTAGAAGGACTGTGCTAGGAGTATTTTGGAAGAGCTGATTTTTAAATGAATGAATGCGTTTTTAAAACTGAAATACATGCATATGAGACGTAACCCCCAAAACAATTGCGGAAACCATTTCTTGCTCATTTCCTCAGAGATCCTACATTTAATCAGAAATGGGGAACCGCCTTGTTTGTTTCCGATTGGAGCTTGGCTTGCTTTAGAGAAACAACTGCATGATACTGGACAGAAAATGACTATTCTGCACATCTGGTAGGATCCACACTCCAGTCACTTTTAAACCAAGCAAGCCTCCTAGCCATAAGCAGTAAATACAATGTAGTACACTTGTTAAAGGTTGCTCATTAGTTTGCGGCTAGTCAATTGATGGCTGTTGCTAAATATTCATATTATACTGGTTGAAAAGCTCTCATTCACATCAGGGCTTTATTGAAAGTCATGCTCCTTTGTTGTGTCATGAATGCACCAGCAGACATCATTATTGATATAAGGACCAATGTACCAAAGCTGCGAATGAGTGGGGTGGAATTTGAAGGGTGATTATCCTGTAAGTAGAATTAGCATAACCCATACTGACGCACCCTGCAATCACCATTCAAATTAAAGTGAGCTCGTCCATTATTTTCAGGATGCAGTGTTCCTGAAACTCTGAGTATCGCTGGGTGTTACGCAAGTCCTATTAACCTGTGTTTTTGCTAAGCCTGTACTAAAAGAGTGGACTCCTATACTGAAACGGAAAGAAAATACAAAATACTGCCACCTTCTTCATCCAAACTGATTGTCATGCTTTATCATTGCTTAAATTGATCCCATTAGATGCACATCCATTTCACAGCAATACTCCTATGGTACTTTGGCAAAACCATTTCATGTAGGCCTACACTGTGCAGAATGAATCCTGGATGTAGCCGTTTGTCCTCATGAAGGGTCGTCTTTACCCACTTCCAGTAGAAACCCTTTCTGCTCCCCCAAGCCTGGCTGTGAAGACGAGAAGCAGCCAGTGGCTGTCTGTGACCTCTCAGGCCAGACATGTTTTACCCAACTACGTGACCGTTGGTGCGCATTCCAGACTTATGGCTGACCAAACATTTCCATTAGACTCGCTCTTTAAATCACTGTCCATTTCACACTCTCTCGGGTCTGCACATTTAGTTTGTTCTACAGATCTACTTTCTCCACCAGACCTAGTCATGGTTGGGTGTGGGAGTTCTTCGTACGTTTTAACTACCCAGTTGTTCTAGTTCTTGATCTCCTGATGTTAGTTGTGGCAGCTGTGTGAGACTGTTTTGTAGAATTTCTCATTGGCTGCTGCATCTCTCCATTCTGGTTAGTTGTTCTGTATCAAAATTCTTTTCCAGGTTTGGTAATATTCTTATCTTCTGGTCCATCAGCAATGCTGCTTGGCTTACCCCAGTAGTAGCACTTGCTGTGACTGACCAAATCAGGAGGGCAAGCAGTGGCTCTTCGTTTCAATATCCGCTTTGCAGGCACTGCTCTTTTGTCATGTGTTTCAAAGTAATATTCCACTCTGAGCTCTCTCCACTTCTCACTCTACACCTGTATTCCATTCACTTTTCTGTCTTGAATGGCTTGTCTAGTTGGCAAATGTAATGGTTCCAAATACAGTGAGTAATGGTTTGACATTACTAACTCGGCTTGCCGTTTATGCTCACATATATTATCTCCGTGTTGCCACGACCTTTAAGGACGTGGAATCAAGTGCAACTGCTCTCTTCTCTGCACTTGTTCTCCCAGTGGAATGTGCTCATCCCTGTTCTGTTCTTCATGTGAGGAGACCTTGCCTCCACACTGAGGTCTGGGCTCTTTCTGTGCATTTCATCAGGCCTTGATGACCTTCACGAATGCATCCTAAGATGTCTCATCTAATCAGTTTGGGTATTACAATTTGATTTCTCAATGTTGCTAATCCTCCTGCCTCCGAGAGTTCAACGTCTGACAGATTAAAAGTTTCGCCCCTTTTACATGCGTTGGGACACTACTTGCTTGCACTGGCCCTCCTGGACCCGACGTGTCTGGACACGTTCAACACCTGCTGATCGCTGTGTGTCTAAAATGTCTGGGGGATGTGGGGGAAGCAGTCCACCAGTGTGTTCACACCAGACCTCTCTGTAGTACACAGTGGGCTTCTTGAGAGGCTGTCTGCCACCACAGAGTCCCTCCTGCTGCAGCTCCTGCCGTTACACTGAAACACTGTCTCTGCCAACATACTGCAACATCATCGAGGCCTTTGCTATTGATTAGCAGCACAAGTAGTTTGCACTCTGTACTCTGGGTTGAAACTGTCCACTCTAGGTGGACGTTCTTCTATCTGCGAGGTCCTTATCTTTACTCCAGTCAGTCTCGTGTGCAGTAAGCAGCAGGTCTCCACGTCTCCACATTCAGCTGCTGTAGAACTCCTCCTATTCCGTAGTCACATGCATTCACCAGTGCTGCTTTAGGCTTGTCTGGGTTGTAATGTGCCTGTACTGTTGAGCTTGCCAGCATTCATGTCAATATTTGTTTATATTTGTATTCATTATAATTATTTTGTTTAGGAATATTTTGCTTATATATCTGTTGTTCATCCCAGGTCCGTGCTGCGTTTCCCTTCAGGAGATCATACGTTGTTGGCATGTCCGGTATGTGCTTTCATATAGTTCATCATGCTGGGGTCTCTGGAGCTCATTCTCATTTCTTGGTTCTGGCAGTTCTTTGATTGCACACACTTTCTCTGGGTCTGGTCAGACTCCATTTTCATGGATCACTTGTCTGATGAAGTGGAGCTTTCTCTGTGTGAAGACACTTCTTTGCTCATTTTCAATTCAACTTGCTCTGTCCTCTCCAGGACCTTCTCCAGGCATTTTGCTTCGTGTCTTTCCCAAAGGCCACAGTGTCACCCATATATTCCTCAACATCCTCTAGCCCTTCTTACAGATCACCAGAGTTGTATAGTAACGAAGTAGAACTACTTCACTACTGTACTTAAGTACTAAAATGCTGTATCTGTACTTTACTGGAGTATTATTTTTTCCTCCTACTTCCACTTTTACTTCACTACATATTTTCCATCAGTTTAATACTTTTACTCTGATACATTTTTTACGTGCTGTATAGTTACTCGTTACAATTATAAACATGTTATAAACAAGCTGGCGCTGTCACCAGGTCAAGCGATCAGGCTGTCTTATGGGAAAACTGCGCATGCTCCGGTCGTGTCTCATTCACTCTGCTGCTGCCTTCACTCAACACTTGAGCTTCGTAATCTAGGATCACGTGACACGTCGTGACTGCCGCAAGGGTCCGCGCGGCAAAAATGACGCAATCGCGGTGGCTCCGCCCATGCGCGTTAACCACGCGGGCGGTCGCGTCACGACGTCGTGCACCTCTCGATTTTTGTGCTATGTCATGCCATTCATGCACTTGTACGGCACTTTGAAGGTCATTTTCATATTTAATTTACATATTTATACAAATACACATATACTCGAAATTATTGCAAATAATTCACTTTTTATATCATCAAAAGAGGTGGTACCGTGTTTGGTAACAGCAGAAGAGCAGCATAAGTGCTGCATAATAAGCTTGTTGGCGTTTTAATGTACATATATTGGCACCTTCAACATCGAGTGATTATGGCGGTGAGGGTGAGGAAGGAGACCATCCTGGCCCTACCTAGAGACAGTGTTTGCGTTTGCCAGAGTGAAAGTAAATTCCTATAGGATGAAGTGCCATCTCTGCCTCCCTAAAGAGGGTGAAATATTGGCCTTCAAAAATTCAAAAATTCATCTTCGAAAACGCATAAAAGTAAGTTATAAATATAACGCACAGAAGACACACCAGCTTTAGCTGTCAGTAAGCGTTAGTTAGGTTAGATATCTTAGCTAACTAACCTAATTATGTTCATGACGTGCTGCAGTATTCACTTAACATTAGCTGGCAATCATAAAGGTGAATTGTGTTTTTAGCAACAGTAATCTGTGTCTCTTTTCATGCTGACTAATCATGTGCCCATTTTTATAGTGTAGTGTTTTTATAGGGTAAGGGCATTTATTGAGGGTAAACGCAGGGCAGTAGGCTCACCCTTAGAATCCAACGGACAGATTTTACGACCAAAATACACCTCGTTTTCTCAGCTAAATTAAGGCGAACTTGTACTTCTGCATCAAACCTACGACGTAGCGGGACATAGGTTATCTGTTTTTTGTGTGCGAAGTGTTAAGTCCAGTTTTTTTAAGTTGCTACTTGTTTGCACATAAAACAATTGATAATCAAACTTTGACAGCTTTCTTTAATTAATTCAAAACACAATACTTGTACTTTTTACTTTCAGTACTTGAGTAATACATTTTTGAATAAACTACTTGCAATACTTAAGTACAAAAAATGCTGAATACTTCTGTACTTCTACTTAAGTAAAGTTTTTAAAGAACACTTCAACTTCTACTCAAGTCAATTTTTTGATAGAGTACTTGTACTTTTACTCAAGTATGGGTCTCTAATACTTTATACAACACTGCAGATCACTCATGTTGAAATGTCTCTGGTGCTACATTTCTTCTGAAAGGTAAGCAGAGGAAACAGTACCTTGTGAATGGAGTGATGAACGTTATCAGAAAGCAGTCAGAATTTCCAGAATCCACACCCTACATCGAGTGATATATAGCTACATAAATAGCTACTGGATTTCTTCCATAGTTGGTAGCATGACTCTCTCTCTCTCTCTCTCTCTCTCTCTCTCTCTCTCTCTCTCTCTCTGTCCTCTGCCTCTCTTTGCACATTCATTCAGCTTTTTGAAGTCTATGGAGATCCTTGTGGGCCAGTTGTCACAGGGACCATTGGAGCACGCCGTTCTTGTACACATGTTCACTTCTCTGAAGCTCAGTTAGCAGTTTTTGTCATCTGGGCAGCTGATGTCCTCTCCTTGTCTTCTGAAAAGATCAGTCCTATTCTGATTGGATTGATCTTAAGCATACCGTGTCCCTTGAAATCTGCTCTACTCTTCAGACATGGCCGTTCTCCAAAGCTGTCGCTCTGCTTAGCAGATTGCTAACTGTTCAACTTCTACACTACACTCTACAGTTTGGGATTTATAACTTTTCTGTGAACACTGAGCTGACCTAGACAGTCTGCACTCTGTAATACTACCTCTGATTTCCATAGCGCCAAAAAAAAAACTGTGAAATGACTGCAGCATCTGCATGTAGCGTCACATGTCCGTCTGCACATGTCTGACCTCAACTGCCCAATGTTCTGTGATGCTTTTTTCACACTCTGCTCCAAGATAATGGGCCTCTCCTGTGTCTCTGGTTCCCTTTTGAACTGCTTTTTGAGGAGCACACTCTTTCCCAGTGTTCCCTTTTCTTACACTGTCTGCATACTGTTTATTGCTGCAGGGCACTTGGCTTTGTCTGCTTGCTGTTTCCAACACTTTCCACACATGTCTTTTTTTTGTATTGTCTTCACCTCGATCTCTTGTGGTATCTCTCTCTCTCTCTCTCTCTCTCTCTCTCTGTCTGTCATGTGTGTTTGTTGTTCTGTCTCTTCCATCTCACTTCTCTTTGCTTTTCTTCTAACTCTGTCTCCTTTTCGTCCACGGGATGTTTCTTGTAAGATGGCCTCCTTCTCTGGGTGAATCATTCTCCATGTGACCTCCTCTTGCTGCCGCACCATCTGCACTGCCATTTCAGTTGTAAGGTTTATCAGCAGCTGTGTTCTCTGTAACAAGTCTGTATTATGGCTTCCTGAGTCTGTCCTCCAGAATGTGCTCTGAAGTGCTATTCTGTAAATTTCAGGACAAAATATTAATAAAATAATTCAATTACTGTTTTAAGTTTTTCTTTCTGTCTCTCACTTTTTGAAGTTTATCGGTTTTTGAAGATATATTCAGTATTTTATGAATGAATGAATATTCAACTTATATAGCGTCTTTCTAGATACCCAAGGTTGCTTTACAATTTTTAATACAGGTACAACTCTTACACGACCAATCACACACCGGCGAGAAGCGGCAGCCAATTGTGCACAGCGTACTTTCTACCAGAATCCACAGCCCCCTGGGGGACTGATGTAGGTGCAGGAAGGGGAGAGAGGACAGACCCTAGTGGCAGAGCACCATTCACCACTGGGCATACAAGCACAAACACTGAGACAACTGCTTTTTATTGAACATGAAGAGACACAGACACACTCGGGGAGAATTTGTCAGCGAATGAGGGACTGCCAATTTACCTAACCTCCATGTCTTTGGACTGTGGGAGGAAACTGGAGACCCCAGAGGAAACCCACGCAGACATGGGGAGAACATGGAAACTCCACTCAGATAGGGACTTGAACCCAAGACCCCAGTACTGAGAGGCAAACATGCTACCGAAACAGGTCAACCGAAGCTGAACAAGCCACAACAGACAAATCAAATCAAATCAAATCAAATCAAAGTTTATTTGTATAGCGCTTTTCACAACACATGTTGTCACAAAGCGCTTTACAGGATTTAAAAGGTTAACAATACTATGGGTCCAGAACCCTAATGAGCAAGCCAAAGGCGACAGTGGCGAGGAAAAACTCCCTATGATGGTGGGGATTAGAAAGAAACCTCGGGAGAACCAAGACTCAAAAGGGAACCCATCCTCCATTGGGCGGCCCGTTAACACACAAATTACCCAAAATACAGACAAATACACAAGTCACACACAAATCACACAATCAGACTAAGTAAAGGTAAAAATGAAAGTTCTGGGTTTTGATATTGTCACTGTAAATGTCTGTTGATGAACGCCAGGCTTTCATTCCATGTCGGAGCAGCGATGCTGGTATTGTAGGCTCCGACTGCAATGTTACTCTCCAGGTGAACCTCGGAGAAAAGATACGAGATGTAGTAACTATGTAACAGATTAATCAAAGGCCAAACTAAACAGATGAGTCTTTAATCGAGTTTTAAACATTGAGACTGTGTCTGAGTCCCGAATAGAGGCAGGAAGATTATTCCACAATTGTGGAGCTTTAAAAGAAAAGGCTCTTCCACCTGCTGTGATCTTTTTGATCCTAGGAACAGTTAATAACCCTGCGTCCTGCGAGCGAAGTGAACGCGCTGGGTTATATTGTTCAATAAGTTCACTAAGATAGTCTGGAGCTAAGCCATGCAGCGTTTTATATGTTAATAAAAGTATTTTATAGTCAATACGGAATCTAATTGGCAGCCAGTGTAATGACGATAGTACGGGACTAATGTGATCAAACTTTTTAGTTTTTGTTAAAACTCGTGCTGCTGCGTTCTGAACCAGCTGGAGTTTGTTTATCGATTTACCAGAGCATCCAGCTAGGAGACTGTTGCAATAATCTAAACGAGAGGATATGAATGCATGGATTAGTTTTTCTGTATCACTAATATTTAATATGTTTCTAATTTTGGCAATGTTGCGCAAGTGAAAGAACGCTACCCTAGTTATATTATTAATATGTGTATCGAACGAGAGATCTGGGTCTATTGTGACGCCCAAGTTCTTTACCTCTGCGCTGGGGGTTATAGTAAAAGAATGTAGATTCAATGCTACATTATGTATCTTGTCTCTCGCAGCCCTAGACCCAACTATTATTAATTCTCTTTTATCGGGATTTAGTGCTAGAAAGTTACACGCCATCCAATGTTTTATCTCTTCTACACATTTCTCAATCTTACTGTTTGCACCTAAATCATCGGGTTTTGCCGATAAATATAGCTGAGTGTCGTCTGCGTAGGAATGGAAACTGATGTCATGCTTATGCATAATCTCGCCTAAGGGTAACATGTACAGTGTGAATAGAAGTGGTCCTAGGACTGTCCCTTGTGGGACACCATATTTAACCTGCACAGATTTAGAGGTTTTATTATTAACACTTACACATTGGAAGCGGTCAGTTAAATATGATCTAAACCAGGAGAGTGCGACTCCTTTAATACCTACCGTGTTTTCTAGTCTATCCAGCAAAATGTTGTGGTCTACAGTATCAAAAGCTGCACTAAGATCTAACAGTATAAGGATCAAGACAAGCCCATTATCGGTCGATATTAGTAGATCATTCACTACCCTGAGTAAAGCTGTTTCAGTGCTGTGGTTTGGTCTAAATCCTGATTGTAACTTTTCATGGATACTATTTGATTGGAGATAGTGGTTTAACTGATTGGAAACAAATCCATCTTCTCACATCACATCGATAAATTAGCGAAAGGTTGCTGGTTAACATTTTATTAGCCAAGTTAAACTGGCATATGAACAGGTTTCAGTTTGCAGGTTAACCGTCACTTGTTGAAGACCATCACAGGTTCCTGCTGGTGACATCATGCCACAGGACTGGCTGGTTAGTTGGGTCAATATCTTGACGGTGATGAACAGAGAGAATGCCTGAACGCCCCAGAGCCTAGCTGTGCTCCTTGGTGAGAACATCTTGGGAAACCATCCGACCACGCAGAGCTGCAGAGGCCGTGTGGGTGTCTGACATTAATGAGCGTTGGCGGTGAGCTCCACTACACGTGTCCTTTGAAGTCCATGAAGGAGCAGGCTCTCCTGTTCTCCATGTCCAGGTGTTTCCATCCTTCCATTGATGCCCCAGTCCACAGCAGCTTGCTTTGTAGCCTCTATCAAAAATATATTGTCCTGCTTGCCTAGATGGGTTGATGTCGAGAATACTGTCAGGCTAAGGTCCTGGCTAAAGCAGTTTAAAAACTTTTAAAATGTGAATCAATAAGGCCTCTTTTCAAATATCACAGTGCAGCAATATGTTTGTACTGTTAAAATGGGGAATAAAATAGGTTTGATCAAGTAATTAAGTTTCTGTTATATGTAGTTGTGATGAGGCTCTTCACTTTTATCTAATATCCTTTGGGCATGAGTCAAACTAGTTGTGATTGCCAGCAGTTTGGAAGCCCGTCACAGCACTGAATGTCCACTCTCAGTTCCTCAGTTTCATTTGCACTCCTGATACGCTCCAGTGCTTTGACGCCTTGATCAGATTTTGCAGAGTTCATTTTCCTGGATCCCAGTGAAGGACTGAACTGTTGAGTCCACCTGTGCAATCAGAATGACGCAACCCAACTCCCCCCCCCCCCCCCCCCCCCCCCCCCATTATGAACAATATGTTTCCTGCTTCGTCTTCCGATGGGAGACATGCATATGATGGTGGTCTTTACAGATTACATAAAAACTGTCATGTAACTGTCATCCGGGGCCACTTGCATTCTGTTCGTAGAACTCAGGATGGCGGATGAGGTAAGATGTTTTTTTATTTGTATAATTTTAGTTTTATAATCTGCCATCACAGTGAAGCGTCTACAAAGCTGCAGGTGCCCTCTGAAAATAAACACCTCATCGGTGTGTGGGAGGACACTAACAGACATTATGATTGCTTACTCCTGCTTGTGGAAGCCAGACGCCATTAAGAATAATTACATTAGACCTCTAATGAAAAAAGGATCCACACTTCTCTCAGGTAATGGATTCATAGAGTGCAGAAGCAAGCTGTACTGTTTGCTATGTCATGTCTGAGAGAGGATGGGGGGGGGGGGGGGGGGGGGGGGGGGGGGGTATCAGTCCTTCCTTTGCAACTGTGCCTGTATCATCCCATAACCGAGTTAAACATAGGCCCACCGGTCATGCAGTTTGTTTTCAATATCCATTTTGTATTATTATTATTATTGTCCTGCCTCTTTTGAATGGAATAATGCATGCTGAAAACCTTTTTATTCTCTGAGGTCTTTGACGTTTATTAAATGAAATATTTATTATGCTGATGGGGTAGCAGGAGCCAGTAGGCTACCCGCTAGTGCGGACGTGGGTGCCGGTGGCTGTGGGGGTATGACCGGGGTGGCGGGCTATCTGCCTCGCACAGGACTTGTACATCACAAACTAGCTGTTGGTGTAAAGCAGTGAAATGTACCTCCTACATGGGCTGTACTTGTGCAGAAGAGGAATAAATCATCATTACAGTGGGCGGGTGGCATCGGTCATTATTATTTAAGTGTTGTTGATCTCCTTGCATCATTTGTATGGGTTTCTCACACCGTCATTTCTTATGAAAGCTCCGTGATGCCACTCAGGTTTTATGCCCCCTGATGCCCTTCAGGCTCCATCCTGTTTCCTCCTCGGCTGGAGGTTCAAGTTGCCTCTCAGCCAGAGTCGTTCCAGCCGCTGCGTCTCACCAAGGTGCCGAGGTGCCTCTGTGCCATGACATCTACGTGTTGGAACACTTTTGATTAATTATAGCTTCAGCACTCCAAGTGTAGTGCGTTGCATATTTATCATGACTGTCGAGCTGATGTTATGTAAACAACACTTTTTTTTTTTTTTTAGGAAGGTTCTTTTGTATCATTTATTATTGCATTTCAAGCTGTTTGTTGTCTTTGGTCACAGATATTAATTGTGTGTTGATTAGCCAAAACTATCTTTCCCCAGGCAGTACAGTACGCCAGGCATGGATAATTGGTTTATTGGGAGGTAGCCCTACCAGCACTGGTTGGCAGAGCCGCTGAGCGCTTGGGGGAAACGTCCCAAACCCAGCGGTTAGCGGCTAGCTATGCAGCCTAGGGCTGGCTAGTGCTGCTCTCAGGCTTGGAATGTGTCATATCCCATTGAGGGGGAAGGAGCTGCTCTGGTGTCTACTGACATGCAGAGTAAGGCTTGCATAACACCCAGCTTAGCAGGCATGGCTGGCCTCCATGGTGGACTAATCCTGTTGAAAGGCATTAGAACTGGGAGGACGCTTACACACACGCACACACATACACACGTACACAAATGTGCACACGCGTGTGCACGCACGCACGTACGCACGCACACGCACACACATTCACACTCTCATTCACACTCAAGCCCAAATGCAAATGACCACACCACAGGGGATGACACGGACACGTTAATGAATGTTTCACACAAGGAACGCACAGCATGTCATCCAATTTCATTATAATGAGGTGAGGTTGGCCCACCTTGTGTCACTGTCTGAAAGGGTTTAAAGTTCCCTTCCTTTTAATGTCAGTTATGACAGGACACCGCATCGAGATATCCCTGAGTTGAGCTGATGGTGGTAGAAGCTGCACTTTTTGCACTGATGTGTGATCACTGCTGCAATGTCTACACCTGGTGTCTGTGAAGGATTGATGAGGTGAAAACTGATCTTAAATCAGCTCACATTTAAATTGATGCATTGTCTGACAGGCTTGTGCGATGGCAGTAGATCTGCATGGGGAAGGATGAAGCTGTCGTTTGCTGGGACAGCATCCAATAACCAAGCCCAGATCTCAAGCATTGAGAGAGTTGTCACAGACCGGCTTCACAGGAGAGCGTCCTGGCAGCACAGTTTATGACAGACAGATGGCATCTGGCATAGCTCAGTAAAACTATGATTTACATTGTTTTTACCAATATTCAGTAGGAATTTTCAGTCTCTCTTCTTGCTAAGTGCCGATTTAAGTGGACCACTATTATTTAACAGAGGATTTAGTCATTTAAGTGCCATTGTTATTGTTCAGTTATTGCTTAAACTTCTCTTAAACTGTGGGTTGTGTGCTGAGTGTGGATGAAGTTGTAGTGTATGTGGGTGATTCTCATGAAGCTGCAGGGAACATGTCCAGGACATTTTTTTTAAATCAATACTTAATTCATAAAAACTCTGATATTTTGTGTAAAGCAAATAGGGAGTACTGTATGGATCAATTGTTTTCATCATCATATAAAATGATTTTTATATAAATTAAATAAAAAATATATGGAAATTCTCATTACCGTTATGTGTCCGTACCCCTTCTTTCTAATTGTAAGTTAAACCATATAAAAATTATTAATAATATAAAATAAATAAAATAGGGTAAAGTCATTTAAAATCTCTATATTTATACATAATATAAATATTTTTTGTGTTGAATCAAAAAAGGTACTTGATTTTGTACAAAATATGTGTGTCCGAACCAATTTTTTCTCATTACCGTTTCATGATTTCACCCCCTATAAAAAGTACACTGTGCCTTTTAAATTGATCAGCTATCCCATGATGTATCACTTCAGAGACAAGATTCAAAATGGAGACAAAGTCAGTTGGTCACTCTTCTCTCCCTTTGTGAAATTTGTGTTAATATTGATAAATCTGTCCTCAGTTACACTGTCTATTATCATTACCGTTATGGTTTAATACTTATTACTTTTAAAAATATAAAAACATATTATTTCATGAATGTTATCACAATATAAGGCTTTGACATCTGGAAAAGTTATAGGTTGCTAGCATGTTAGCATTTTAAGTTATTTGTGGAATTAGCCAAGAGCATCTCATTACCGTTACTCCATATTCTCATTACCGTGCATTGTGAGGGCCATAACGGTAATGAGAACCATTGAGCTGGTAATGAGATTCTTATGTAAGACTGCTAAAAAAGGCATTTAACACATTTTATATAATTTCTATATAATTTATATTTATTTATTATTAATTATTATTATTTATTTATATATTTTCTGCTACAAAGTACTAATATTTACTATATCTTGCTCCAAGTGCATAATAAGGTCAAGTCATTGACTCATGCTTAACTTTAAATGTATATATTAATAGTATAATGTTGGAGTTTAAAATGTTATGTTTATGTTAACATTTTTACAAGCATATGCACAAGTTTTGCTTTACCTGTCACGCTACGGCCCACAGATAAGTGTACTTGTGGTATACTTTAAGCATACGAGAAGGATATACCAAGTACAGTGATAGCATATAGATGAGTATACTAGTTTTATACTATAAAGTGTACAATTGAAAACTTAAAATGAACTTTAAAGTATACTTTTTTAAACTAGAAATGTTCCAATTTAGTCAGAAAAAGTATTAAATTGGTATACTTTCTAGTACACTTAAAGTATATGTAGTATACTTGCTATACTTATACTGAAGTATACTTAATAAAATGAACTTTAAGTATACTACTTTTTGGTAAGGGAAGGGTCAAAGACTGGGGTGACAGCTTCAGCCCAAAGATGATCACATTGTAGTCTTCAATGTTTACTGTTTCTTTGTCATATGTTTCAATGAAATTTGCACATTATTGTCATGTTTCCTGCCCTGACTCCTCCCACTCTCTCTCTCTCATCACGGTGGCCTATTGATCAAGCCTCCTCACATCTCTGCTCTTGTTTTCAAGATAACGACTCCCCTTTTTGAGTGATCCTTCTGTTTGTTTTCTCATTTCCTGACGTCCTGCCTGTCTCTGACCCTGAGGTTACCTGCATGCCCCTGACCCCTGACCTCTCCAGTCCCACTTCCTCCATCCACCATCCTTCCTGTCACACCACACATCACTACACCATCCTCCGCCCACGTGTCTCTGCAAGGTGCCCGCACAAGCAGATTCTGAAGACCCAAGATCTTTGTCCTGCAAGTAATCACCATGAATACAACTGCCAGTGTAAGCATGGTGTGTACACAGCAGATTCAGACTTCAGCTCTCATGGAGGGTCTTTGATCTGTGTATGCAGGGTACAGGCACCATCTACGGCCAGGAGGGAACTGAGCTGAACGTCATCTGGAACACTGGGAAGGTTTAATATTGATGATGATGATGATGATTTCTGAAGCACTGTACTCGTACTCAAGGTCACATTACAGCAATACAGGGGAGATAATATAATGCTGTTTACTGGGGGAAGGTGATGAAAACATTTGAGCAAAAGGTATTTAAAGTTTGGTTTTGAAGGAGGAGAGTGAAAAGTAGAGGGAGAGATTGTGGAAATGTGTTCCATAGTTTTGGGGCCATGATACGGAAACATCTGCCTGCAGAGACCATTCTGAACTTAGGGACAGAGAGAAAGCCAGTGTCGGAGGACCCAGGTATATTGGAAGGGCAGAAAAGGTATACATATTCAGCTAAGGGGTCCGAGACCACTGTGAGCAGCAGGAGTTTTGTGTTCTGACAGCTGCATTTAGGACATACTGATGTGAGCGGGTGGTTTTGTTTGGTGTGGTCAAGTGGTCATGAGGGGATGTGATGAGCATGGGCCTAAGTCTAGCAATATTACAGAGATGGCATCTTCTGACCGGTGACTCCTCACTTTAATCAGTGAGGGTTTGACAACGGCACCATCAAGGTTGACTCCAGTGATGGAGTTTGGACCAATGAGTACAACTTCCGTTTTGTCAGGATTTAATTTCAAGAAATGCATCCATCTGTTCATTCGCCGTTTAAGATCTGAGGGTGCAAAAGTCAGTGTAGAGATCACTGAACACACAAAGCTGTGTTGGTGCTGGACATGGTGTTAGGAAAAAGTATTTTGGGCTTATATCTGGAATGATGACAGAAGAAACACAGAGTGAATGTACAGTATCTAAGGCGGTCCTGGAGCTATGCATGTAAACTAAATGTGCTACTGCATGGGAAGTATGGCAGGTTTTCTTATAGAGGCGCTGAAGGTGCTGACCTGTAGTGTAGGGGCTGTTCATGGTGTTTCTCAGTTATCACACTTTCTTTCTTTCTTTTTTTTTGATTGTTTCATCTATGTGGGCTCTCATATCAGATTTCTCTGTGCGTGACTTGTGATTGATATGATTAGGATGACTTCTGTGGTAACGCAGTCCCTCGGCAACTTTGTTTGTTTTCCTAGATGTTATTCTCATTTCTGTTATTGGTTGGATAAAAACAAAACATTCACAGTTCATGATGAGCATATTTCATCTCTGACATCGCATGTTTGGAGTTTTACAAGATGTTGTCCTTGGATGTCTAGCGTACTGTAATTTTCCACACTGATGAATAGAGGTGGTTTACGCTGGTACTGTGAATAATCAAATCAGGAGAATTTACATGATCAGACCTTTTTAATCAGAGTACATTGGGCCTTCTGGGTATACCCATCTGCTTCTGAAGGAATGTCACCTCCCCCCCACACGTAAACACCTTTTTCTGTTTAGCACAAACCAAACAGAAAGGAGTCCCAGCACCTGAGATTGCCTTTTCTACTCCTGATCATTTTGAAATAACAGGGGAAATTGAGTGCTCGGCCAATCTGAGCACCTGCGGATCATGAGGTACCTTCTGTCTACACATCTCTCACGGAGACGAACCTCAGACAGACACGTATGTTATCATTTCAATCTAATGACTCCTGACCTGCCAAATGTCTGTGTTTAAGACTAAATGTCGCGTTTCCTTTAGATTTTTGTTTTAATCCCCTGTCACTCTCGTGCTCGGAGAACAACCTGGCCCTTTATGATTGATGGTCTGAAATAAGAGTCTGTGGTTATTCCTTTGATGCTTTTGTCATTTTCCTGGAGTCAATGTGCCGTTCACAACAACAGTTTTCTTAACTTGAGCCTATTAGCTCAGCGGTGTAGATTCTTCTGCCCAAGCCTCATCAAGTCCTGGTGCTTTATTCTAGTGTATAAGGTAGTTCATTATACACAGATAAGTGCTCCGTTCAGCTTCAGATAAATATGCCACAATACAATCAATAAGCCAGGTTTTCTTTGCTTGTATACGCAGAACCACAAGGGGCTCAACACGATCAAAGAAATGACTTGCCGGCTGTCTGTATTGTTAGATAATATTGGATTTTATGTGGAGAAATTGATTATTTTGATGGGTCACCGTGGCTTATTTAGGAAAGAGAGATTTTCTGCAAAAAAAAACCTGATTCCCCATTGGACCCGCGTGCCAACCTCATCCATCTGTTTCTGTCGAGCAATGTAAATATCTTAAATTACCCATGTAAATAACCTTCCCCCGCAGAAAGTGTATGCCGACACTGTTGAGGATAAAATTGAACTCAAATTGTAGAATATGACTCAGAGATTGCAATTTCATGTTCAGTGTAAATGACATCTAAACATACACTGCCACTTCAGCTGTCAATCTCAGTTTTTATTAGATTTTAATTGCCTCTTAGACATATTTTATCTCCTTTAAAACCATGATTGACCTAAGAGGCCTGATATTGGCATGCACTGGTTTATTCCTTTTAGGTTCATGGAGGTGCTGGGAGGTTCTGATGCCTGTGACGGCACCAAAGCTGTGTAAATCTTGCTCATCAGACTGATTAGATGGGTGGGATTTATGAGATCTTCATATCACAGATGGTAATGCCTCAAGTGCACCAGAGCAATAATCACAGTGACCCTTTCAGACTCACACTTTAATTAAATTGCAGACTGCGGGTGACGCCCAGTAAATAAAAGGGTTGGCATCAATACAGTATGTCAGAGGGCAAAAATAACCTCAGTTATGTCTAGAAAGCCATGATGTCCAGATTGCTACTTTTCATATCTCTGTGTTGGGCTCAGAGAACAGTTAAATGACTGGTCTGGTGATTAAGCTGTTTTAGTTTATGGAAGGTAAATAATTACCTTACTGGTGCCTTTATTAAAATTCTAAAACACAATTCAAGTTTACTTGTTCGATCAATCATTCATTCACTCATTGTGCTAATTTATTATTATGCGTGTTGGACACAGGTACTTCAAGGGAAGATGTTTTGGGGGAAAGGTCTGTGTCTGACTATGGTTTGTTTCAGGATTTTCAAGCCTCATACATACATGATAAAAACTAGAACATCTCATTTAACATTGCGCCGGTGTGTTAAAGCTTGTTAGAATCACATTTTAAAACAAAGTTTTTCTGCTGCATCAAATTGCCAAGATTTGACTTCTGCAAACACAATTGTGTTCGATTTAAAAGTTACAAAATAGAGGTTTTAGGAACAAACTTGTCATCTTAAACCTGCAGGGTGAGCTGTTAAAGTTAGAACATCAATTTACCTGCAAAAAGAAAAAGGTCATTTTAAAGTAGCTGTACAAATTCAGCCTTCTCCATTCTGATGAGTATGAGCCTTTTGCTTTTTCAAATTAGCTTCATAAGTCTTCTCCAAGCAACATAAGCAGGTTTCAGAGTGTGAAAGAATGCCTGTGATATTTACCTTTCTTCTAAACACATACGGATACTAAATCAACCTTATTGAGTGCCCCCTCCACCCCCCCAATGGCTGTTCATGTAGGAGGCTGATTTATTGTCTGTGCAGCCTGGTTTCAATAATCTGATGTGTATTACTTTAAACAAGGTTGCTTTTTGTTCCTGCATTACTTGGATTGCAAACATGACATTTTACTTTATGCCCAGTGTAAGTTATCGCTCTCACATGTAACATATGCAAGAAAAAACTCTTCCATGACATGCCTGTTTGGAATAGATGCTTCTTTCCTTTGCATATGCTGCATATGCTGAACATAGACCTTTAATATTGTAATTTAGACACACTTTTTTTTTTTTGGACAATCATTACTGGTTTAAGGGTTCCTAAGTGCCATCAGATGAACACTATAAAGATCATGGCTGAATCTCGAGTATAGTTCCTGATATAGTGTACTACAAAGGGCGTAAAAGCTGTTACATCAGGCGGTGTAGTGCACTTCTTATAGTGTAGGAGCTACTTGAGATTCAGCCTGTTTTGTTCCCATATGGCTATAGCTTGCAGGCAAGAGGTGGTGGATTTTCTTTACTTTTATAAGAGAAGGCAACTCCTCTCCTAGTCGACTAAAGTCTCTAGGCTGGCTTCTGCATGTGCTCTTTGAAAATACACCGAGCATTCTTCAGTGATTTAACTGATTAAATAAAGCTCTTTAAGTTAAACATAGACTTCCAAATGAATGACAGCCCCATGCGAAAAAGTGTTGATAGAAACAGTCACAATGCCACTGGAAAGAAATGGGCCGTTTACCATTCTGTTTGTTTTGGGAGGCGTCTGCAGCTGTAGACGGGTGATAAATGAACATTGGGCAACACACACTCACGGGCATTCGGTCGTTCTGAGTCACACTGCTCGTCAAATCCAGGACTCGCATTTAATATGATCCCAAGTGTTTTGTCAGCCAATGTGGGACAGCCGCTCTGACGAAGATGGTAGTTCATTATCTATGGTCAGGAAAAGACACTGAGAAATGGATCTTATTCACAGTTAATGGGCTTCATATCAGCTGCATTAAGCCCCTGACTTTAGGGGAAACCTGAGAATCATAGACACCGTATTTCAAATTAAGTAGAATCCCCATAAGTTATTGTTTACTTCTCTGATTGTGGTTGTAAAATCTTTCTAACTCTTTTTGCTTGGTGGTATTTCAAGGGAAAACTAATGATTTTGGCATAAATCAAATGTCAACATTTTCCCCCCCTCTAATCAACCTGGCATCACTTTCTGTGTTAATTTAAATAATTGTCAGTTGAGCTAATTTTGTATGTGAAACCAATAGTGCAATAGGGCCTTATCTGAACAATGCAGGCATGTACCTCAAATAAAATTTTGCAACTAACATTAACTGAGACTTCACTCTGATGTATTGTCTGACCGGGGACAATTGATTACTGAATCACACCACCAAGTTCACTGTCAACCTGAATCAATTTTCTTGATCAGTATTTATTTGGACTACATAAGGCTTCATACACATACTACATATGCATGCCAACATCACCTCTTCTCAATCCTTCTGTTTCACTAAACAAGAATTATTACTGGTCATTCTGTCAACCACTAGTGTTGTACAGTTTTATAAATGATTTATTGCTCAGTACAAATTGATTTAATTTCAAGCACAGGGGATGTCTCCTGTTTTTTTTTTGTGCCTGTCCCCTTAGAGAATCACAACCCTATCCATAATTTAAATTAGCACTGTCAAGCAATAAAGGTAATCTCTTTGATTTGGGTTGCAGCATTGTAGTCAATAATGCAAGAATACTGAGCCTGCTTTACAATCCTACCTGTTTTATGAAGCAGTTATTGGTATATGGGTTATTGTTGTGGACTGTGGACTTCCTGTTTCAAAAAAGATCAGAGGTGTCAATTCCAGGTTCAGAAAGTAAAAGTCCTCACCAGGATTTTGCTCAGGCTTCCTGGATTGTGTTGATTCAACTAATCTTACCTGGATTGCACTAATTAGAAAATCTAGCAAGCTTGAGCAAAATCCTGGTGAGGACTTTTACACCCTGGAATTGACACCTCTGAAAAAGATCTGAGTGTTTTGAAAGCCTAAACAAGTGCCCCATCGGAGTGGACTTATACTAGGTGTGAAACTGAACTGGCAACCTTGTGGCAAGTTTGTGCTAGAGATAATTATAAATAATCAATTGTTTTACAGTGTCTGTGTTGATAAAGCAGTGACTGTGTCCTTTAAGATCATTCATACTTGACTGTTCTACATGCTGTTAATTGATCAGAGTTATTACCGCTCTTTCGTCTTGTATTGATTATTGGGCTCTGGTGCTTTTGAAATTTCATTCTGGATATTTTCTGAAGATGACTCATGGTGGGTTATGTGAAAGACTTCCAAATAAGCAACGTGATGAATAATTAAGCAAACTGTCTGGAAGATGGTTGGTGTGCAATGATGTTGATCTGTGACGTGCTATACTTCTACAGTCTCAGACCCTGTGATGTCTCAGCGTGGCTTTGGGATTAAGCATCTTTTTTAACGCACTGTTCACAGTGCCGCTGTTAATGATGGCGTTAGAGGTAATGCTACAGCCCTCATTTGCCTTAACCATTAATCCAGTTTACATGCAAATTCTCCACCAAGTCTGTGCACCGAGAGCTTCCTCCTCTTCTGATTTCTAGCCCAGACCACAAGGGCCAATGAATGATTAAGCACAAGTTCAAAACACACAGTCAGGTTCATTAGACCATCATAAGGGGGGGGGGGGCTCCACTTCTGTCTGGGAGGTAACACACTTGGGTCTGTGAACAGCAAACCCTTGACCGTCCGTACCCCTGCGGTTCTTCCGTTAGCTTAAATTAGAGTGTTACTGTCAAATGCCAAATCAATAATTGACTCACATGGGCCTTGCATCTCTCCTACATCATTATTTTATTTTATTTTTTTCACGAAAACTGCATTAATTAAAGTTTGCTGTAGAAACAGCTCGTGTCTGGTAATGGATCGTGGGCCTTGGAGTGATTTATGTATTGAAAACATGAACTGGTTTGCACTGCTTTGAATGGATGGCAGCGAGTTTATGCATTTGTTTGCATGGCTGCACCAGCCGTACGTGGGTGATGCACAGTTGAGAAGTCCTTGTCATCCTGTGTAGTCGTAAACCAGAATGTGTGACCCGGCTAAAGTAAAGTGTTTCTGCCCCAGGTGAAGGCAGTAGAAGAAGAATGGGCATAAATCATGACCCAGATCATAATTTGGAGGCTTCTTACAGAAATATTTCCTGCATATTCTCAAGCCCAAAAAGATGGCTGCATGCACTTGCATGATGTTAATCTGGGTTCATATTTTAATAAATTCAGAGCTTTGGGTGTTTTGCTGAATAGTAAAATCTATCTGAAAAAAAAATTCAACACTAAGAAAGACCAAAATAGCGCAGGCCCTCGTTGTTTTGCCAGCTTTGATTCGTGTATCGTTTTGTTTCTCTCCGTGCAGACTGCTCTCCAGTCTCTGGAATAAATCAGGCTTTAAGACGGATGCGTTTTCTCTCTTCGCAAGCAGACCATGATAAGCAGACTCCAGAACATTCTTCACCTGAAGTGTGGAGGGAGTGTGCAGGGCCCAGTCCCGCACTAACCCCGTTGACGTTGGACAGGACTCCGGGACTCCGGGACGCTCTTCTATCACCTAAGTTCGGTGGTCCTGCATGGTGTCCATGCACATGGGTGTGCAGATGTGTGCTCACTACCTCTACATTTGTAACTACAAATACACTCTGCAGTTGCTCGTTGAAATCTTCCTGATTGGGATATTCATACAGCCTTAATTATCCTCAAGGTGTAATTACTGGAAGCAAGCATAGTACACAACATTTATAAATATTCAAAATCCATAAGACACTATGCAGTCCAATTCTGTACACTGTGCACTGCTAGTCCCCAAGGTGGTTGGCAGTATACCAGCACCGGCCTTGTTTAAAAGAGCAATTGAGACTGAGATAAAAGCAGACATCCTGTCGGCCGTTCTACTGTAACAGTTAAGAAGACATCGTCCAGAGGGAAGCCACTTAAAGATGTCATGCAACATATGTCAGGGATCATTCAGAATGGGTTTAGCTTTCTTACGTGTCTGCTGATCACAGTACGTGGACAAGAGGCAACTCTGCTCACATTTTTCAACACATTCACAATGCGATGTAAATGCTTTCTGTCTTTAAGACGAAATGAATAACATCAACTTTTACAGGAAACTGGAAGGATGTTTATTAAGACAGAATATTACTTCCTTAATCAGAACAGCCTTTACTGGCCTTTTCTGATCTTTGGTGTAATTATTATAATTTTTTTAATCAAACGTCCGTCATCACCAATAGCACCCAGATACTTGTACTGGTGAACTCTTGAGACACCCCCACCATCAATAGAAACCTACAAATTTCTCCACAGGCTGAAAATCTGAAAAAGTCTCAACCATTTTGTTTGACTAAATAATGTTTAGTTCCAGTCCAGCACAGTAACGCCACTCCACACATTCATCAAGAGCTCTCCCAACGAGGCTCTCAGCACAAACCAGCAGGCCTAAAATCATGATATATGCTGCTTCATGCCACCACGGTGATTGGGCCCGATTCAGCCTGTGTCGGTTCGTTGGCTCAGCGGGATTTTGATAGACTTAACTGCACTCGAGTCCCAGCGCTGTGGTTCACACAGCACCCAATAAAAGGTGACATTAATTAATCTCACAATCTCTGAACTGCCACCTTTCCCACAGATTACCCACAGATTACCCACAGATCCTTTAACAACCTACATGGAACAATTTACTCTTCCTGGAAGGGCCCAGATCCACCTCCTCCGTGCAGCGCCATAAATCCTGATATATAAGTAGGTGTTTTCTCATCTGTTGTAACTTGAGGCACTAGCTCAAATGGATCATGTTCCAGCATGATTGCGGGTTGGACCCACGCCAAGGTACACATACGTTTCTGGACTTATAAGGGCCGAAGCGCTTTCTCCTCATTTCTCCACGAACCTGTGGTGGTTGATTGGAAGGCGGTGAACTCCTTTAGAATAACAGCAATAAACAGGAATCACCTATTAACCCTCAACCTTGCCAGGGTGCTTTGGGCTGGAATCTAGATGATGGATTTCAGGCGGCCTTCTTTTGCATTGACATGAGAACAAGGAATCCAGTTCAGAATGCATCAAAAACACACACTGATCGATTCAAGCTGAAAATAGTAAGGATGCCGATTATTGAGAAAAATAAGTTTTAATTGAGGGGTAAATGGGGCCTAATGTGTGTATACATAGCTATGAACTGAACTGTAAAGAACTGCTTGAGAGAAAGCATGACAACACTGGAGTCATAATAGCGTGTCTACAAAGCTAAATCCTCTGTACTCTGTGCAGATTTCTTCTTTTCCTGACAACAATTAATTTTGTCCAGCCCTTGGTCATTTTTCTGTGAAGAATCTCCACTGCATGTTTGTTTTAGTCCAAGACTACATCTGCAGCTGGAAAAATGGCCCTGAATCCTGTTACCTTCAAGAGTGGGAAAGAGTGAAGTTCTAAATCAAGGCTCAGCTTCCCTCAAATACATGGGAATCAATCCTCCTACATCTCCAGGCTTGGTATCTCTTCCCACCTTCACCTCTTTTGAGGCAGAGCTGAACTTTTCCTCCTCAGACATGTTCAGTAAGAAGAAATGCGTGGAATTTTTCTGTGGTGCCTGAGTTCTCTCTGTGGGCCAGTGAGAGAATGTGACCACCTGTCAGTCAAAATCCTACCGCACGGTCTGTGGTGATGATGTTGACGGAGGATAAAATGGATGTTGCTCATTGATTACACATGCCTGTAATTATCTCTTCAATCACTGTTTTGATACTTATGCCATCGCACATGCACAACACCTATTTGAATATCAGTCACTCTAGGGAACGATGCGGAGTATTTTGCATAGATACATCATTTAAGTATCTGTGTCTTGATGTGTTGAAACGGTTACCCTCACACTCCATATGTGGGTAATGTAATGCCTGGCCTCTTCATTTTTAGCTGGCTTCCCAGTTGGACACGTGGACACTTCTATCTATTTCTGACAGTTTGGCTTTTCTACATAAATTGACCATTGTGCTTTTTGCGTCCTTTGAGCATGGCATAGCCGTGGGATCTAAAATGTCAGCTGTAAACACTTCAAACATGTCTGATAATGTCTGATAATTAGGCGAGGCCTTTTCCTCTCTCATGAAAAACAGAGGAAGGTAATGAAAGTCATAATGAGCAAATGAGCCCCCATTCCTCATCAGCGTGCACAAGTCTAACTCCAGCTCTCTTGCTATATTAGCCAAGTAATCTCCCATGACTGATGTTCTTCATAATTAGATGTATTATCCGTTATATATTTGTGACAAAAACACTGTAGATGTGCATTACGCTCATTATTCTTTCCGTAATGGTTGAGGGCTGCATAACTAATGTCTTGCGTCTTTGGTAGTAGCAGTTCATGAATGTTTTCCTGTGTCTTCGGTCATCGGGAGTCGCGTGTTGGGAGTTTATTCGCCGCTCTGCTGCTGTATTTCTGCCTCTCCGTTGCCCTTTCAGTGGAGCTCACACTGCACCAGCCTGCTTCTGAGCCATCACAAATAACCAGAGAACAGTTCTTTTGTGTTTGTTTTGTTTTGTTGTTGTTTTTGTGCAGACTGAAACAGGAAACGAAGTTCCTCCCTGGGCTTAGCGCGGGGAGCAGTTCGGTGTAGCATCAGTGCTGCTCCTCCCGACTCCCGTAAAACTGCTGTCCTGGACCATTAAGGCTCAACTTTTGTGCGGAGGCGTACAGATAATGTGGGCCTGCAGATGGATTGTAGCATTCTTTGTAATCCCCCCCCCCCCCCAACCTCTCCCCCCCCACCCACCACCACCCGAGATGTTCACAGGATTGTAGAGTAAAAAGTGTGCAGTGCAGTGCCGCTTCACGTCGGTCACTCTCTGTAGCCTCTTTACCACCACAAGAACGTTTTCATGAAGCATCGCTGGGAATTGAGGTGCGGAGACTAATTTGGTGCTGGTTGGTGTAGTGCACTTGTTAACATCGCCCGGCTTGTGAGACCTGGGGTTCAATCCTTCTTTCCAGGCAAGTTGTCCAACACTAAGAGGACGTAGCGATACCTGACATCACTACATTCATCTGCCACCACAACATACTGTAAGTCAAATAGAAAAATATGAATGTATTCTGCTCTGCACTGATTCTTAATGCATTGTACGAGCACCTTTCCCCCAAGCTCCTCCCCCCAGGTGACCACAAGAGCCGAGCAGTGCAATACGGGTGTGACTTGGCTGGTGTGCGGTTGCATTCTCTGTCCTTTTTGCTGTGATGCACCCACCTTTTTATGTTCTTTCCTCTTACACAGGTCCGTTCCACCATTCGCCCCAGCGTTTCGTGGCCGGGAACGTGCGTGTGCAATGTTGGGAACGTGTTTCAAGCCCGATGCTGAAGCCTCCGTAACCGCACAAAACGTCCACAAACCCAGAGCATTCTGTCTCGTTCTCTGTTGCCGAAGGCTTGAAAAAAAGAAAGATTTACGTGCTTAAAGTGGCTTTGGCTACTACAAACTCGGAGGGAAGTGTGATTGAAGAACACTGTAAGAACAGGCGTGCTCCACACGCACGCAGCACGCTCCTTATCGCTTAAGCAGCAGAACGGGTAGCTGGCATTCACCGGCCCTCCGTCACGCTGTTTATCCTCCACGCGCACAGCTGAAGCACACATTCAGTGTTCTGGCCTTCACAGTACAGCTGTTTCCTGGAACCTCCGGGACACTTCATTTAGAAAACATCACAGAGACAAATGCAAACGCCATTGACTTTATATGGTATTTATGCATACTGAGGCATGCAGACACTTCCACGGAGTTGACAGTAACCGTTCGTTCTAATACAGTTATGCTATGAATTCGCATATTATAGTGTTGCTGGGTCGCAGGCAGTCTTAACTAAAGCGTGTTCTTGCTGCAGTACAGACCACAGAACTACCTAGAGAAAAGACTTCATTCAATACCTATGATGTGTAAATACCTCTAAAGTTTAACTGCAAAGGAGTCGATTTTTACTGGGCTAACCATCCTGTTTTAGTATTTTAATAAGCTGCAATGGCTCCGGTGACCACAAGGTCAGACCTCTTCTTTCATATATGGTTCTGCAGCGTGATTAAATGTCAGTGACGCTACTAGCTGAGGGCTATGAATTCCGGTGCTGGAGTACTTTGAATACTTACAGGCCTACCTACTGCCACTTGTGGACCGGATCCTGATGATAACTATGCATGAGTTTTCTCAATGAAGCAGTAACCATCACTCCTAATCTACATGTACTACTGAACGTCTGTGATCTAATGCACGCAGGTTCCAACCAGTCAGAATTTCCCAAAGGCATCAACGCGCTTTTCCCCCCGCATGGTCTGTTTAATCATCTAACAGTCTCGTGGAAAAGATGTTATCATTCTACATTTATTTATCCATTCAACTTAACCGAAAAGCTCCAGCGCACTTCGGTGATCTCACATTTAGTGAGTGATGTTTAGAGCCCTACTTTCAATTTAGTCGTTCACCCCGGGCACAACATGTTTGTTTATGAATAGGAATCTCAGTACGTCTTCAGTCGTGTTGCGCAATGCAAAACTGTTCGTGACTATTTTAAGGAAAAACTGCAATGCTAAATGCAGTACGCTGAGTGACTTCAGAGTCTGGAGTTCGTCACAATATTTCGCATATTCCCCCCAGTATTCATGAACTACATTTTTCTGTTTGGACTGCATCATATTCTTTTGCAGTGACTATAATTATATAATGACTAGTGCAAAAAGCTCCTTTTCTTCTACTCTGCCATCTAACTTCCATTAGGTGTTCCATAGTAAGATGCATAATGGTCCCGTCACAGCCCTTGATTTCAGCTGAAAGCTTCCACTGCTCCGTCAGCAGGCACCTTGATTCATCCTTTCTTCCTCTTTTCTTCCTCGGTGAAGTTCTTGCCGCGGCCCGGGACACACTTCGGAGGACGGTGCCGGAGACGCGTTCCTCCACCTCTCTTTCCGTGTGTTACCGGGAGGGCGAGGCACGCCGCCCGGCTCATGACCCCGTGCAGTTGGGTCACTGAATGCCAGACGCTAATCTGAGTGCGATTATTCAGGCCGTTGAGTACACTCGGGACGCAGGCCCGGCTCATAGCCGGGAGCCATCAGCATAGCTGTTTTGCATAAACATTCCAGCTGACTGTAAATTTAGGTCCCCTAAGACGCTTTGACTTTTTCTTAAACATTTTTCTCAAACCTGCTGCATCGTGAACGCACTGCTGCAAGCCTCATTTGTAACTATACTATGGCTGAACATGAAACATAATATGCTCCTGTTGATTATTAATCCTAACAATGTCATGTTAGGTTTAAAGAGGATTGCTACGATGTAAAATAGTTTTCACAAACAGCACACCATAAGCCATTCTCTACATTGCACGTTTCAGTATCGTTTTAGCCTTCAGCTCACTCCCCCAGGAAGACGCAAGCGCAGTTAGTCATCATTTAGTTCTGCGGCTTGTGCCTTGTCAGTCCCGTAAGTCTGAGAGCCCCTCTCGCTGTAGTGCTGTTTCTGTAGACGGTGCAGAGTCAAGTGATGTGGTGCAGGTGATGAGCTGAGGCATGTTTTGACAAGCGCCACTTCGGAGAGATGGCTACTGCACCCTGACGCGGGGTCTCACTAACAACACGAAAGACGTCACGGGAACCATGACACGTAAGACCAAGGATAGATATTTGGTTTCTACAGAAACAGAAGACATGTGACCCTTTGATTCAGTAAAATCCTTTCAAATGTACGGGAAAGAAAGCCAGTAATGGTCAGTGATGACTGGCCTCTTCAAGTGTCATACAGTGTTGTTTTACTCTGGGTTTTATACCTGAGAAGGTGGTATTTAGAGGTTGATTCAATACGACCTCACTATTTCTGAATCACTCTGGTCTCCGGTGCCTTCAGAGTGGCTGGGATTTCAGTCACGAGCACCGCAGAAATAAAGAGAATCAGGAATAAGGTCCACTTTACATAAGGGATGGAGGGATGGAGGTATTCTGTTGCCAAAGGAGCCTTTCCTATTCTACAATTTCACACATGGGTCCTTATACCTGATGAGTCTTTTTGAGATAAATAAATTATTTTATTTATTTTTCAATAATCTAATATATTTTGTGTAATCCCACATTTATAGGTTTTCCACTTAAGGCTCTCGCATACTTTTCACTTAAGCGGTAACGAGGTGGCTCAACTTTCCGCATGGTGATGTTAGTGTAGGGTGCGGTGTGGCTTTAGAAGGGCGCCGCTCGCGCTCGTGGCTCGAGACGCGTTTATTACACCCGCGTTCATTCACAATTCCGTAGACACGCTTCTGATCTCTCGGGTGATTCGCAACAGTGGCGATTTATCACGCCGGTGTCACAGCGGGCTCTGCCTCGCTAAAGGACCCTATAAATAAGCACCCAAGAGATAAACCTTGAAAACCCTAATTACTCCTGCAAACAGCTTTGGGACGCAGAAGCGACGCAGTTGGGCTGCTTGTCGGATCTACACATAGATGTAAACGTGCCGCGTGCTCCTCAGGGTGCGTTATCGGGTTTTACTGCGCATCATTATCGGCGTCCATCGCGTCCATGAGCGCCCAGTGGAGATGGACCATGATTCAGAACACGGGGCATCATATACTGAGGGATGGCTCGTGCCCCAGACCTGGAATACCGAGATGAGCTGCGCTGTTTTGTTTTGTTTTTTTTTGTTTGTTTGTTTTTTTTTTAGCTCTGGTGTCATAAATCAAAATTCATAAATCAAAATAGTTAAACACGTAACATATTTGTTTTTAACAATTATTGGTATTATTAATATATAATACACATGTTGTAAGCCTTAGTCATTATGGGTTTTGTGCTAGTAAGTACGTAAGTCTTTATTATGATTTCACATTATTTTTTCTATGCATGGAAATCTTGCAGCGGGCCTGTTCTTTATTGCACAGTGCCACCTTGTGGAGCGTTTCGGGACTTTTCTTTCAGATTTTGTTTGGAGAAATGTCTCCCTCTGCTGGATATAAATTGTAAAAGTTGGGCAATGTTAAGCCGTATGCATTCTTTGCCAGACCAGTTTGATCTGCTGATCTGATACGGATTATAGTGAATATGGATGAACAGAGTGAGGTGGATGTGATAATCTGTTGATTACATAAATGTTATTTTAGTCTGTGTAATTTAGTTGCAGAGAGTTGTAAAGATTGGATACATCTATATTAAATATTAAGAGTGCAACTCTCATGAAGTAGATTAGTGACTAACTATAAAATTATAGTGGATAAAAATTAGAGTTTATTTTACTCATTCAAAATGAAGGTTCAATATGAAACGATTAGAAGCACCTGAGTGTGTGCTAATTGCAAACAGCAGGCTGAATAGAAGAGAAATAAATGATTCAAGGCCCTAATCATCTCGAGGCTCTGCAAGTTCAGACCTACTCCTGCTGTCTTCACACCAGTGGGTGGATCACCGTGGGGACAGAGAGCTCCGGTCCCAGTTCCCTCAGAGCATGGATCCTGCCTTTACCTGGATAAATCATCACGCCTCATTTTAGCACTCTGCACAGATTCCCTGGTGCATGTCTGATCTGATCACAGTGTGATGTGTCCAAACGTAAGTGCATGTGGGTTCATTTGCCTGTACGTTGAGCTGCTGTAAATGGTGCCTTTTCAGACCCGGTTAGAGTGATAGACAAACTTGGGCTGGCTATGGAGTATGGAGCATGTTCCTCTACTGGCTCTCTCTTTATGCTTCATGTGATCCTCCGAGTTCATGTTCATAAGCACATCTAATCAGTCAGTGGAGACTCTTTACCCCTCAGTCCTCATACATTAGCCCTGTTTATGCTCTGGTGACACTTGTAAGTCGTTACATTTGCGCGATTAGCTTATTTAAGCGTTATTTGATGGCCTGAAATGCTCCTAAAGAGAATCTAGAAAAATGACCTCATTTGTGGCTCAGGTTGGGTGGAGAGATGATGACTGGGTTAAAAACGAGAGACTCTGCACAATGACGTCCCTCTAAGGGAACTGTGCTCCACCAGGTTTGATTTATGAATGTCTTGTTTCTTGGCAGCTCATCCATGGATCTCACAACACACCTTCCTTCTCTCCATTTCCGCATGCTGTTGCAGAACTGGACTGGGCAGGGAGCCCTGCGCTCCAGTACCACTAGTGATTCTTTTTCCTCTAAAAGTCTCATCCCTCTAGAGAGAGCTTTGCTTGGCACCTAAATCTTCAGGTCTGCGGCTGATCCGAGATCAGTTTTTACGACATTGTTAAACAGTGCAGGATTTGGCTTTTCCATGTAAAAGAGCAGTTTCTTCTCAAGCAAGACTGCTTCACCCCACACTGCCCATACAGGACGTAGCTGAGCACCTGTGATTGGCTGTACACCTCCCTGCACCGTGTCACTCTGAAGCGGTTGAGAGCACAGCTCTGTAGACATCCTGGGCCTTGGTCTGGTCACGCTCTCACATCATGACTGGCAGTAGAATGTGGAGCTGTGGTCAGTGGAAACACATTAGCATGTGGAGGAGAGGCAGCCAATGGCTGCTGTCCTTACCGTGTCTTTGCAAATTGTTTGTCTTTTGCACATTGGTACTCTACTTTCAGTCTTTTCCGTGTACTATGTGCTCAAATCAAGATCAGATGAGTTTAGATCCAGAAATGTTGCTGTCACAATCAAAGGATTGTCAAAGCAGTCAAAATGAATTCAGAAATGAGATGGAGAATTGAAGAAGCACACGGTGCATTATGCATGTTGTGTAATCAAATAAAAAATATTTTAAGAGAGTATTAATATCAGTAGCATAAAAACATTTTTACAAAGATAAATAATAGCAGCTATTACATCTGTAATAGGTCAATGTGAGCTGTCCGTCAGATCAAAAATTGCATTTTTCCACAAGCCTGACGGGCAGCTCAAGAAGAGAGAATTCAGCACCACGGACAGCAGCCACCTGGCAGCCTGCAGGATCCCTGTGGAGAAAAGAGGCACTAAAATCAATCATGAACACCACCTGAAGTCAGTCTGTCCTCCTCCACCCTGCAGCCTGAAAAGGAGCACCGCCAAAGGTATATATGGTGTGTGTGTGTGTGTGTGTGTGTGTGTGTGCACTTTCGTGCATGTATGCATTCCTCTGTGCCATAAACATTTGTATGACATGGCATTTTCCTTTTTTATACTTATCCTTTTATACACTGACATAGATAATGCTGAGCATAAGGTGTGATGACAGCGCATCTCCTACATGTCTTTGAGACATGAAAAACTAGGGGGGGGGGGGGGGGGGGGGATTGGGGGACAACAAAGCCCTTCAGGTGCCTGTGAATATGAAGGACAGCGGAAGCGTTCTGGCTGATGGAAGATTATGGCAGGATTGGCTGTGCTGATCCGCTCCTGCTCCTGACAGCATGACGAGAACTTCCTCAGGCTCCTCCATTTGCATAGTTCTGATGAATTTGCCAAACGTGAAGCTCTTCTTACTGTGTTCAAATGCGTTTCTACTGAATCACTTCTCCACCCTCCTCCCTCCCCTGGGTGGACCATATCACTTTCAAATGGTGGGAAGGGGGAGACGGTGCAGATGATGGTATTGTCTGGTTAGGCTGCTTTGGTGCTAATCACATGGGGGTCCAGAAAATCACACAGCAGAAGATTAAACATTCACCGTGTTTAAGCGATTGCATTAGCCATACGTCCATGTACCTGAGAGAACTGTACCAGGGCATTATAAGGTCCCTTTTAATTTTTTCACAATCATTTATAACCAGGTCAAGCAGCAGCGTTGATCCAGGCTTTCAACGTACCATCTTTTAATTCTGTTAAAATATGTCTAAATCTCCTCCAGAGACCTAACCCAGATCATGTCAGCTCTGCGCAGTGCAAAAGTTCTTTTGATTTTTGATCTTCTCTGAACTCATTTCTGACAGACTCTGGTCAGCTGTCATGCCAGAGAATCTGCCTGAAAGGCATTTATGCCACTGCAAGCTTCTCCGCATTTAAATATGTAAATATATTGTTATATTAATATTCTCGATTGTGTCTCTGCTCCTGATTGGCCATTTCTGCATATCATGACTCCTCATTTTCTCTTCATTCTCTTCCTCCCAGCTACTCAGTCTGCCTGTTCCTGATCTTGTCTTGCACCTGTGTGTATGGATCCTTTTTGTTATTTTCACCTTATTAAGGAACCTGCCCACCTGTCGCCTAGAACCTTAGCGACAAGCCAAAATAAACTATGCACTCACAGTCCGTCGCCTTCGGCTTGGCCGCGTCAGGGTTCGGAGCGGATCGATCCTGGTGGAGGCTGCGGGCGTCCGAGGCGAAAGCTGGCCCGCTGAAGTGGGAGGAAGGAGGGGGGAGAACACTGGACCCCCACTCCTCATCATCACTGAAGCTCCAGCGAAGCAGCACAGAGTGGCACTGCTGTGGCCGCAAGGTCAGCCAGCTCTGGGCTACCCAGCGTAATTGAGCTGCAACCACATGCTGACTCTGATAGAGACGTGTGTGTGTGTGTGTGTGTGTGTGTGTGTGTGTGTGTGTGTGTGTGTGTGTGTGTGCGTATATACTCACACACATGCATACATACACTGAAGCCTATACACGTTACTTCAGGGCCAGCTTTGAGGTCCGAGCTTAATCCATTGAAAGTTTTTTCAGCTTTGAGCTATGGTCAGTCTCCAGAGTGGCCTCGGATTCTTGCACAAATACATGCTCAGATTAATATTTCAGAAATAAGTTTTCCGCAGCTTTCCTTACACTGAGATTTCATAAATGAGTATTGTACAACAACGTAATCAACCCCAAAAATGGCATTGCAAGGTTATTTCATAAGGTCCACATTTCCTCTGCTTGTGCCTTTAGTATAGATGGCCATGTGAATGGGATTTTTCCTGACTGATACTTACTGCTGCATGTTTGCCCCCCCAGAAAAGCCAGAAACAGGTTTGAGGAGTCTTGACTAGTGCTTGGACTGCCATCCGATGATGGGATAATTCCCTGGTGTTGAGGCAGTCCTGGCTAATCGTATGCAGTGTGGGGACAGTCCTGGCTAATCGTATGCAGTGTGGGGACAGTCCTGGCTAGTCTGATGCAGTGTGGGGACAGTCCTGGCTAGTCTGATGCAGTGTGGGGACAGTCCTGGCTAATCGTATGCAGTGTGGGGACAGTCCTGGCTAATCGTATGCAGTGTGGGGACAGTCCTGGCTAATCGTATGCAGTGTGGGGACAGTCCTGGCTAATCGTATGCAGTGTGGGAACAGTCCTGGCTAGTCTGATGCAGTGTGGGGACAGTCCTGGCTAGTCTGATGCAGTGTGGGGACAGTCCTAGCTAGTCTGATGCAGTGTGGGGACAGTCCTGGCTAATCGTATGCAGTGTGGGGACAGTCCTGGCTAGTCTGATGCAGTACTGCGACTGTCCTCCCTGGTGTGGGGACAGTTCTGTCTTGCCTGGTGCTGGATCCTGTCCCGGTGCTGGATCCTGCCATAGCAGTACCCACTGTGTGCTATGTGCACACGGTCCTATTGCAGCGAGCCGTTTACAGAAGCTCTGTCCTCTCTCCCTCTCTCTGCTGGTTATGTGTGACCTGGGGGTCATAGGTTAAGTGGTTTCAGGACACAGGTGCTTGTGGAAGCCAGCAGGTGTACCACACCTTGTGCCTAGTCATGCTTTTCTAACATTTACAAGTCTACAACAGACGTGTAGCACTAAAGATTCGGCAGTGGAAATTAGAAGCATGCAACATGGCTTTAGTTTTGTGTTTATTTTTCACGTGTGTGTCACGTATGGCCGCGGCCCCTCCCTTAGCTGTCACTCCGGGTTCCCTTGTGTCGGTGTTCCGTGCCTGTTTATCCCGCCCCGCTCGTTTGTCTCCGTGATTCCCTGTTTGTTACCACGCCCCCGTGTCATTGCCGTCACCTGTCCCTAGTTTAGTTTCATGTATATCAGTCCCTGCCATTTCCCCGTCTGGTTATCTGTGGTTTTGTTCACTTTGTTCATGCTGTTGGTTTGTGCTTGCTGTTCGCTGTTTTCATCCTACTCGTGAGTTTGTCTGTGTTCCCCGTCGTGTTCAGTATGCCTGTGTACCTTTGTTACTCTGACTGCCCTCCCGTTATGAACCCGGACTGGTTATGCGACTCCGATGATGGTATGCCCTGTAATAAATCTCGCTCTTCTCAGCATTTGTGTCCACCTCCTCGCTCCGTAGCGCGAGCTACGTTACAGTGTGTCTATACACCATGATCTATATCCACCTTCTCTCTTTCTGCCTTTGTTGACTGTTCTGTGTTCGACCAATTCTGGGGTTCAGTCATAGACAGCTGCTCCATGTTCAAACAGCATGAGTGCTTCACCGACCTTACAGACACTGAGGGATGGGAACTGAAGCAAACCCCTCTCCTTCCGTCACTCATTGGTGACCTTGGGGTTAAAGGTTGAGTAGCCAGGGCATCAGACACATGGGGGGGGGTCATTGTTGCTACAGCTATTGTTTGAAAGGATCCTCTCGGTTTCTCAGCAGCCAATTCTTATGTTATGAACAAACAGGGCATTTGTACATAGGAGATGATTTGTGCACTCATCAGTAACTCTAAAGCTAAACATTTTACAAAACAAAATGCTTTCTACAGCCAACTAGTCTGAATGCTGATTAATATACTTAATGCTTAAGGTTTAGCAAGTATTGTTTTCAATACTCCTCAGCAACTATGCAATATGGACACCAGATATATTTTTGTTTCAGTATTGAGAAGCAAATGGATTGTTTCGTTTACGCTCTTCCAAAATCATGCCTGCTATTTCACCAGTAGCTCTTGTAAGCACTTCACTGTGAGCACACTGATGGGGTGATGGATGGATAGTGAGCATTTCACTCTTATCTTGTCACCAGGTGCTCACTTGCTAAGTTAGCCGATGCGGGCGAATGCAACTTTGTCCAATGTGCACACAGGTGCCACTTCACCAGTAATGCCTACTTGAACTTGCAATCGATGATTGCTTTTAATTACAGGCAGATCTTATTGGTGTACAACAGAGTAGGACCACTGTTCTGTAGAATAGAACCACTGCTGACTGGATGATATTTGGATGGTGGACCATTCAGTGACAACTTGGAGATGCTGACACAGCGGTGTCTTTGTGGGGGGAGGGGGGGGGGGGGTGACGAAGGGATGGAACAACTGGTTTCTAATCACTCCTGGAGGTTTGTGTCATTCCTCCACAATGTATGCAGAAAGTCAGGTGGGTTATGTTGGCATGTTAGTTAGCACTCACAACATCCAGGATCAGAATGTCTATGCACAAAGAACCCCATCCGGATTTACTGGTGACGATGTTAACTTGATACCATTGCTGATAAAGGATTGAAACATTGTCACTTCTTGATGATGAGATCCTCAATAGGATCCTATGTTTTGACAGCCATTTGTCCAGGAATCTCCATCTTTCCCACCAAACTCTGCCTCCTTAAAGTATTTGGTCCAGTGTTGGCAGTTTTAAATATTTCTTGGGCCAAGTATAATTATTAGAACAAGGATATACCACTTGTTCATCAGAGGCTTGTCTACAGTAATGGTACAAACCATGAAACAAATAAATTAATTTGGCAAGGAAGCTTCTCCCAAGGTGCCTGTAAATCCAGACATCAAAAAACATTTCTTATGTGGTCAATCGCACAGTTCCAAATTAAATTACCATAATTGAGTGTTCTTAAGATCACTAAACGCACAAATATCCTCTCCCTAGTTATTGCACAAATTTCTTCTTAACTGGTCAGGCCTGAAAAAGAAGCTCAATTTGCTTGTTAGCTTGACTACAATGCAGTTTGGTGTCAAGCAGAAAGCTGAAGTATTTGTATCAGACTGCAGTTTTAGTGTTAAATGGTTTGGAGTAAACGAGGTACTAAAGTGTGTTCCATTTAATATAATGAGCAGAGAGCATCATTAAAAGTAGCTGGCTTGGTGATGCTTTTATAAAGATGTTGCCATACAAAAACGAGCTTTGATCTTGACCTATTTTGATCATTGGTGTTCCCACACCTGTGCAGTGGAAGTGCATTTACTAGGAAAATATCTCCAAAGGTCAGGTAAATCTGAGCTGAGAACAGTTATGTGTAGGCCGCTTCCAAATTCATATGAGGTTTTTGAATATTTATGAAGCATCATTAACAATGTGGTGAGGGCCGGGTGCTCAATGCATCTGACTTGAACGTATCCAGGGTCTAAGTTTCAAGGTCAGAAGAGATGAACAGTGAAGGTGTTTGAGTGAAGTGGAGTAATACACACTGTGTACGGTCACCACCTGCTTCATCATAATGAAGGGGATCACTTCAGTCTGACATACAGCAGTAAACACTTAAAAATGCTAAAAATGACCAACACAGTGAAGGCTGGCATGTAGTATTGAGTATCTCAAGTAATCCAAGATGCCTCTCCATCCAGACCTCATGCAGCCAAATCCCCAGAGTGGGATTAAGACCTACAGTTCTCATTAAAGTCCAGCTGGATGCAACTGAAGAGTGTTAGAGTTGATTTAGCACTGGGGATTTAGCTGTGTAACGCAGGCCGCTTTTGCTCAGAGTTCTTACACTGAGTTAATGTACATTGCACCTGTTTGGTCCGTCTCAGTTAGCTTTTTTATGGCTAGTCCCTTTGCCTGGACCTCACAATTGTTCTAAATGTTCTGCGCTGCCAATGCAGTAAGATTGCTTCATAATAAAAGTGGGTTTTTTTTTGTAAAATCAATGCAACTTTACTATTTTATTCTCTTTAATGGTCGTAACCTCTATTACTGCTTTCACTGTTTGGATAATAGAGATGCTAGCAGCTCCCCTGGTGTCACATGTTGTTCTGAGTCAAATACCTCCTTTATAACACCTGAATGATCACAGTTTTCCTGTTCTGGCAAAGAGTTCCTATCAAGACTGGGAACGGTGGTATTCATGAATTTTAAAAGACATTTCCCTGTGATGTCAAAATAATATGGGTACCTTCAAAATGATTGCTTTATACTGTCACGTTGAGGCGGCCCCCTACCGGCCGCCTCCGTCCACAGCGGCTGTTGTTGTTGTTGTTGTTTGGTGAAGTCATGTGCGTCCCTCAGGTGGGTGGAGCCTGTGATCCGTCTCACCTGAGGGTCGTTTGTTTGCCTATATATGTCTTGCCTTTTTACCAGTTGACCGCTGGTCATTATATCCTTAATTTGGATCTTTTGCACGGGTTTTGGTTTGCACACTTTCTATTAAACCATCCTTTTTCCCTGAGACTTGGCGTGATCGCTTTCTTTTCAGTTGCTCACACCGCCCGTCACATATACAAATCCTGTTGAAAATGTAATACTTTCCCAACATGAACTTAAATGCCTTTTGTATTTTATGTGATTTAGCTCTGGTCTTAATAACTCCTTGTTCTGGCAACACTTGTTTGAAACCTCAAACCTGCTGTATATGCAGAATAAAAACATCGATCCATTCTCCCTCTTTTTTTACCACACCCTCTCGTTTCCTCTCATTCCCTTTTCCCCATCCAAGTGCTTTCACTCTCTCTCTCCCCACTTTTTAGTCTGTCTCTCTTCTTTCATGTCATCCTCTCCCTCATTCTTGTTGCTTTGTGGAAGTCTGCTTGAACTTTTTACTTGAACCTCTCTAGCTCTCTCCCAACTAAATATTTATGGTTATTGGTTTTCCAAATCACCAAAAGTCTTAACAGCAGTGATATGGGGCAACCCCAGAGGTAAAATCTCTAAATAAAATGTTTCCCAACCTCACTATGTCTTTTCATAGATTACTAGAGGGGAGAAGCACATTTTCTTTAAACACAAAGTGTCTGCCTCATTTAATTAGCTCATGAAAAGCTGTCAGCGTTGATAACTGATCTAACCTCTGCTGCCACCTTGCTTTGCCACTATAATTCCCAGCCTCCAAACGTGTTGGTTCAGTGTTTTTCTTGCAGCTTAGTCTCTGAATGCATCAGTGGAGTAACATCACACAGGTGGTCGCTGGTGTTTGTCTTGTGAGACGGGTGGATGCGTGGCGGAGTCCCTTTCATGTCCCCACCGTCCCCACCAGGCTCAGATCAATCTCTGATCCAGCCGCGCATCGGTACGGAGTCACGCCCGCATTCCGCCACGCTTTTCTTGGTAAGCGCTCCCCTGCTAACGAGTGTTACTGCTCATGATTGAGCACCTAAATAGATTTTATTGACTTGGCTGTGCTGCTTGCATAGGCATTGCTGTTCTTTGCTGCCTGGGCTTAGACTCAAGCCCCTGGGCTTATCGATAACATGAGTATCGTTATGCCACACACAGTCCGGGTGGAGGGCGGCTACTTCCTGATTCCGATTCTTTTTTTTTTTCCTTTTCTCTCTGGTCTGGTCTGATGTTTTCGTATAGTACCGGACTGCTGTACACACATTTCAGCTCAAACCAAAGTAAAACTGGAACCTGTCCAGTGCCCATGCACGTTAATATCTTGATATGAAGACAGTTCACTTGCATTTCAGTAGTGTAAATATATGAGCCAAGATTACTGTCTATGAGAATCTGCATGGGTAGGAAGAGAGGGATTGAGTAGGTATGTAAGGGCTGGGGATTCTGGCTTAAACAAGAGTGGACAGTCATGCACCCTCATCTATGAAATGAACTGTTGCCTGTGAATTCCTAGGCCCTAACACAGTGTTAAGAAGTGGAAATGGGAAGACTCTTGTGTATTAGGCCTTCTTCCATTCCCTGTCTTCTCTTTCCTCCATGGTGATATTATCCTGAATTTGTAAGTCTGGTGCGCACGCTCCTCGTCCCTCCGCCATAACATTAAATCACTCGGACAGATCAGTTCCACTGTCCTCAGTTTCAGTGGGGCATAATAGAACAGCGCACTGTCTGATTTATGGCACTTTAATCTAGAGTGTTCTGCCAGCCGTAACAGTGCTCAGCCTTCAAGTAGAGTTAATAGCAGCTGCTGTTTTACTGGCACCTGACCATACAAGGCTTTAGGGACTTGGGCTCTTCTGACTCTGAACAGAAGGGGTAATAGTAACGTGCCACTTTAGATCTCACGGACAGGAATTAGGGGCAGTGTTTTGCGTCCTTGATGTGACGGGAAGCAAGCCGTTAGAGTCAACGAACCCATTCTGAGGTTTGTTTTGTCTTTTCAGCTCCTGCTAAAGAAGCTGACAGGCTGTCTGTGAATTAGCATGACAATCACTGCCCCGAGAGGCAAAGGTGAAGTCATGGGTCACCGATCAACCACCATCAGTGCAAAGATGTGCATAATTACAATAATAATTATGCAGTTATTAATAACGTATGATAGAAGGGGGAACACCGCAATACCCTGTGTGTTGGGCATCAGAGAACTAAATTATCTAAATTTTCATATGAGTGAGTATAGTGAGGGAGAGAGTGATGGAGAGTGAGAAAGAAGATTAATATAAATTCTATCCTCCATTGCGAGCGTCTGCAGTGTTTGACTTGAGGCTGGGTGCATATGGTAGGGAAGTGCTGACAGCATGAATGATGTAGTTTCGAGGAGCCAGACCATCATCTCATGGTTTCAACTGTCTTAACCTCAGGATTATTATTTATTTATTTTTATAAACTCAGAGCTGCTGCTGTCATGGACCATCATAGCACTCATTTATGAAAGTATATAATCTTTCTATATACTCTGAACACACAGTCTCTTCACCATTCAGTTTACCAATCATTCAGAAACGACCTCAGGGGGGGTCGGTCACAATCCATGTTAAATGAAACATAATCCATAAAATTAACCAGCAATCTTTACTCTGTTCCTGCAGCTCAACCACATTTACACTGCAGTTGTGTTTGCTTTTATGTGTTTGTGCATGCACGTGCTGTGGTGGTTTGGTCTGCCACTCAAACACACATAAATATAGCCATCTGGCCTCAGGCTCACTAAGACATGCCCAATCAGATGGGCTACTGGTAGAAGCCTATGTGGGCGGTGGACCCTCAGCCTGGACTTTGCGAGTCATTTCCTGTCACCGGTAATTGACTGGATGTGCAGAGAGTCCGGAGCTTTATTAGGGTGCTGAGTGACAGACACCATAGGAACCGCTGCTCTAAGAGCTTCACGTAGCTCCCTGATTTCCTGATTTACCCCGGTTTATTGATCCATCACATTTCTCGACTCGTGCAGATGACCTCCAAGAAATTGAGGTTTTGCAGTCTCCCTCAAAATCCAGAGCCATCAATTAAATGGAGAAACTGCTGTGTTGCAGGTAACGCTTGGTGTGATGTTTGGTGAAAGGCAATTTCATACATCGCTGTAGAGCGGGTCACATGGATTATGAAATAATCCTGTTACTTATATGAATTATCGGACATTGTCTTTATATAAACTGGTAATCAAGTACTTATCAAGTATTTATTGAAAATAAGAGGCAATGTGTAAGATAAACTAGGGTACATAGTGCATGTGTCATGTGTTCTCATGTGTCATCATGGCCTGTGTCTCTGGATCCTATGTGTGATTTTATATTTCTTGCTGGTAAGTATGTTGCAGAGATGGCAGTGGTACCTTTTTGTGGTTTTGATCATTGCTTCTGTGTGTTGGTCTCTGTGTGTGAGTGAGTGAATTCATGTGCATCTATTTGTACCTTCAATTGTATTGCCTTCCCATTGGTATTTTAATGAGGCACGCGGATTTGCGTTTGAAGACTGCCATTTCACCCGGACAGATCAAAGTCACATGCATTTATATTGGGCTTTTTTACAGCGTGCGTCGTCACAGAACACTTTTACAGATGCCTGGGACCAGATTTCTAATGAGCAGGCAATGGTTACTGGGCAAGAAAGAACTCCCTGGGTGAATTTAAAGATGAAATTTCACGAGGCCCAAGACCAAGGTAACCCATCCTATTTTGACAGCCCAGCTTCCAGCCTTTGCTCTGATATATAGCTGGTCAATTTAGCTAGTGCGTGAACAGCAGATGAACCGTCCCTAAACTGTAGACATGTGCCAGCATTCAGCATGCAGCTTCAGCAGGTTTATCTCAAAGGGAGGAGTGGAGAATGACCCCAGTCCTGAGGGCTCCCTGAGACGTTGCTCCCTGAGACGTTGCTCCCTGAGACATTGCATTCCACCCACACTCACAAAACTGAGTGAATGCGTGAAGTTGCTGGACGACAGTGTTAACATCTTAGAGTGCCTGAAAGCCTCTCTTGGACAGAAAGCTCACCAAAAGTTAGATTTAAAAATTGGGATTGAGTGTGGGTCCTGAATTAAAGCTGGAAGGCTGTTTCATAACCGAGTGACCTGTATAAGATGAGGCTCTTTTAGACGTACTAGGGAGTAAGAAAAGCCCCACGTTTTGAGTATGCAGTCAGTATTGTGGGTTCTAGTATTCAGTGTGTTCACTCGGATACCATGGACCCAGACCATTTAGTGCTTTATAAGTCAACAATTTTAAACTGGATTTGAAATTTGGAGATGAAAGGACAGGATTAATATGATTAAACTTTCTAGCTCTTGCAAGGTCCCTGGATGCTTCACTCTGTACATGCTGGACTTTGTAGTGTTCAAATAGAGGTTCATTGCAATAATTCAACCTTGATTAAAATAAAGCATGAACAAATTTCTCTGCATCTGAATATATAAAATATATAAAAATATATATCTATATGTTTATCAACGTTACACAAATGGAAAAAGGACATTTTTATTAACATATCTGTGTGTATGAGAGGTTGGAGACAATAGAACCAATGTTTTTTACAACAATCTTGGGTGTAATGCATTAAGATTTATTAAAATATTAGCCAATGTACATCTTGCAGCCATGTGTCAAAACAGTAGAACCTTGGTCTGTTCAGAAGGAGAAAATCATTAATTTTTATTAAGTGTATGGGGCTAATCATATATGTATAATGGCTATATAGCTAATGGTAGCATACATCATAAGAAAAATATGGGACAATTCCTGTTGGACACCATCATTTATTTTGCAAGATCGCAACATTCACTATGTCCACAGACAAACTAATAGGATCATAGGATTTAAACAAAGAGGGTGCTTGCAAATGACCCTATCCAGTAAGATCATGTTAGCTATGGTATCAAATGCATAGTTACCGAAAGAGGGATGCCCTTCATCCAAGGATATCGAAAGATCATTAACTACCTTCGTGTGATTTCAGTGCTGTGATGTGATCTAAATCCAAAATCCAGATCATATCACTGCAAAATAAAGACTCTAATGCTTTATTCCTATGTGAACAGGACACCACCAATTGCATATTTACGTCTTTATTCCAAAATGTGGTTGAGCCATTTTCAGGACATTGCAGAACCCATGACATGATGAGCCAAATCTAAATTTGTGTGTGTGTGTGTGTGTGTGTGTGTGTGTGTGTGTGTGTGTGTGTGTGTGTCTGTGTGTGTGTGTGAAGTGAATATTTAATCCTCTTCATCATTTATGAATGACTCCTTCTGAAGGTCACCCAGAACAAACGCTCTGCTCCTGTCTTGGCTCTTCCACCACTCACCTCAGTGTCACTACCGATATTTCTCCTGCTCTGCTCCGGGCGAATCACCCATGCTGTTACACAGCTTGTCCGTGGTTGAGCAGACAAAATGCTAAAGTTCCTCAACACACTGACGCCGATGCTGTCACCCATAATATCGCCTATTACACTTTCAAAAATGCTCCAAAAACTTTTTTTTCCCCCCCAGTTATTTTGGTGCTTGGCACATTCACGTAATTAAAAAACAACACTCAAGCTATGTCACGACAGGAAAAAATAAACATGTGGTGGTTTTCAAAATTGTATTTGTTTATTTTTTAATGAAGCATAGTGAAGCATAGGGTCCAGAAAACATTTTAGTGGGTAGCAGGAATGTTTAAGCCACCTCAGTTAAGCTGTATAAATGAGTGAATAAACTCAACACTACAGCAAGACTGATTGTGGGGAGCTGATAGCAGGTAAGACATGTGGGGCTTGTTGATGCTAGCCTGATAAACACTTCTCATAATGAACAACTGTCCGTGACAACTAAAGAATTGAACTGAACTCAAAACTTATATGTTTTAATTCCCTATATCATTTCTATTTAAATCAAATGGATTTAATACTTTGTATTTTGTAAAGCAACATTAATTTCCTACAGAATGTGATTATTTACTAAACATTTAATATGAATGATCTTTTCTTGCCTTGCCTTGAATGTTTATGTAGTTTTAAATAACTGCCTGGCATTTGTATATTGGCCGTCAAAATATGTTTCTCCCTGTTTGACAAACAAGTCACTAGTAATAAATTACTATTGTTGCAAGGTAGGAAACCTTTCATTTAATGAAGGATTTTGATGAACAATTGTTGGTTTTACAAAACCAAGATTTATATCCAGTACTTGTATGACATACGTTTGCATATAGTCATATCTTTTGAGTCACACATTCTTTTAGTTTATTTCACAACAGGGTCAAAGCTTCAATAAGGCAAAACTTATTACAAATTGCAAACTGATTTGCCAATTATTGTTGCTTAAACAAGGCTGTGGAATTGTCATTCTTGCAGTGGGTGTCCCCAGTGATTCATTTCTGGAAAAGAAATGGAAAAACCGTGTAGCACAGCGGAAAATAAATATTGGCTATAAAGGAATGCCTAAGAAGACCTCATGGGGAAAACATTTTAAAAAGGGGGCCTGCAATCTTTCATTCCCACCATCACCCCTTTTATGAAGAACTTTCTATTCCTTGAAGCCAGTTCATAGCTTTCTCCAGGTATTTTTGCTGAGGCAGGGGAAATTTGTGCATGCCCATTATGGTAAAGGCATTTGAAAACCTGTGTGTGTGCGCGCGCGCCATCATTGTAAGAAATGTGTTTAGCAAGGCGAGTTTTCCCCCCATATCTCTCCCTTGTGAATGTCCCGTTCCCCTTTTCTGGCAGCGGATGCAAAGCAAGTGTAGGGCTGAACTCAGCAGGGTGTTGCCAGCAATCACATCCTCCCCCCTCAGGGATCCTCTCTCTTAGGAGTCCAGCTAATGCTATATTAGAAAAGCTAGTGGCATGCACATAAAATACAATTTAACCCCTTTCATTTTATGTACATTATATATTTTTTATGTAAATTTGTTAAGTGACGGAAGTGTTTGTTTAATAGCTAGAAATGTTGGAAACATCTATTGCTTTTGCCACTGCTAACGATTGCAGGTGGGGTCCAGTGTACCTCTGTTAGCTCACCTTGATCAACAAAACTGGTAGCTTGGATTTTTTAGATTTTGCTTTGTTTAGTTTGTGCAAATGGGTATTTTATATCACAGACTAATTTCTCAAAAAAAGTGTATTTCCTTAAATAAATACTCAACTGTAATTGACTCACTGGCCACATCTAGGCAGTTTAGTGTTAATCTGCAATTAGTGAAAAATGCAGCACAGAATTTTATCAAAGGGAAAACTGATTTATTATGGTTTTAGGTAAGATGATTATATTTATATAGGACATTTCATACACATCCGTTTCGTCATACTTCACAGTGCTTCACTCAGACATATAAAACCAATTTATACGGTGGCCGTGAAGTGCAAACCAATATCGTTGTGGTTTGCACTTCACGGCCACCGTAAATTTAGAAGTAGGGCTACATGACTTCCAGGCAAACCAGTCAAATGCAAATCCAGTGCTTAGACTGAGCTCAGTACTCCTAGATGGTGTCACACAAAGATGCTAGAACATACAAAGGTCTTCAGACTCTGACAAAATGCTCTTCAGTGTAAATATTTATTTCTGCATTAATTTGTACAAGTGTCGACCTTTATCAACCTTTGCATATTGAAAATCCAGCATCCATGGACCGCATCCCATGGGAGGGCGTGTTTGTTTTATAAGGCCATTTCATGGGATGTTAATTTTCTCCATGTTTTGTGAAGGTCGAGTTAAACATCTGGGTCTGAATTAGCAGGGCCTTCTGCTCCTGTACTTGGAGATGAGGTGCACATCTATGTCCGTGCTCTTGTGAATCAAGTGACGGCACTGGAGTAGATGTTGGTGCACCGTGTGCCAGAAATGATTAGCATTGCTTGGATCACATGGGTCTGTTCACCTTAGGCATAGAAGCCTGTTTTGAGTTAGCAGATGTCATGTGCAGAAAAAAAACTATATCCTGTATGCTACTCTGAAGAACTGGAGTTAAAAAATTGAGGAGCAGCATCATTCAAGATGCAAGGTTATGTGGGGGAGTAAAAAAAGTAGAAAGTAGAAAATTATCATGCAAAGTAACAGTCTTGTTTAATCCTACTGTCAGTTCTGCTCTAAAGGAATCTTTGGGATTGGTTCGACATAAGCAAAGGCATAATGTTGCTATTTAGCCAAGAGAGTAAACCATTCTTGTCATTTTAACAGGGCACACTAAAAATGTTTATTTGATTAGATTTTTTTTTTGTTTGCGTTTGCGAAATATAAAAATATTGAGCTAGTCATTTTACATAGTAAAACTGATGTTCATGATGGATCCCCTGGGCAGATTATCTCCTGTTTGACTGCTTTTGGTAAGAGAACAATGGCTCATCCATAAGCCAGTAAATGAAATGATCAAAACACATTGATAAATCTTGGATTTTTGGCATTCTCCCAAACAAACACCATCAAAGGCAATTCTCACCAGTCATATTAGGATCAGTCTGTGGAAATAAGTGTAAAGTACATGAGAGAGAGAGAGAGAGAGAGAGAGAGAGAGAGAGAGGTGTCCTCCAAGCCATCGATGCATGACAACAATCTGTTATGACAACAATGTAAATATAATACATATATGGGTTTTTATTACTGTGTATATGTAAAAATGTAAATGGAGGGTTAGAAATTATTCAAGTGCCTTGAAGTGGCTGGGAGATGATTCAGCATTCTTGATGATGTGGGTCTTCAGGCTGTGTTTGTAGCCTGCAAAAGTGTCTACTACATGAGCAGGGTGTGGGAGTTTACTCCACCATCTGGGTGCTAGTACAGAGTCTTGAGACACGTGTTCCTGTGTCTCTTGAGGGTCATCCAGATATGACCCACATTCCTGTGTCTTTGTTAGTAGTTGTAACAGAAATATGGCTGCTGAAGTAAGCTCCTTTGGCATGGTAGAAACTCTTTGCTGTTCGGTTTTTGTCTGTGTTAATGTTAGGTTTGTGATTAAAGTTACATCACCATGTGCAGGGAATCCTGTAATGACATGTTCTTCCTCTCAGGAATTAACGTGGCAGTCATGGCTGTTTACAGAGGCAGCTGTAAATGAGCAGACAAATTATTGGGACCTGATCTTAGGAGTTAGGACATGCTTTGTTTACCGATGATGCTTAAGCCAGTTTGAAGGTTCAAGATCAGTTTCTGTTCCAAGTCCTGACGCTTGACATGACTTTTTAATCTTTGATGCAAATGTCACGATAGTAATAATGTTAGTTTTATTATGCAGTTCTTATATCCAAGTGTAAAGTAAATTACTAGAAGGTCTGGTCTGGTTCCACTGGATCTGCTTCTGGTGGTTACACACTGTTAAAATATGAACCTGCCATCTGGGTCTTTCTGAAAGCATCTCTATATCACTGCTGAGTACAAAACAGACTGTTGTGCTATTTAGCTCATTAATTTGCCTGTGCAGCAGAACGTATCGATAACCATAAACCTTTCAGTCTTATGGCACGAGATAACTCGCAGCACAAGTCCGTAAGACACACGAGCGGAGCGGCTAGCTCACGGCAGCGATGGTGGTGGGGCAGAGCCAGCCGAGAGCTCTCCAGCCCAGCAGTGTGAATGTAAATGCACATGGTAAAACAGCAGGGCTGCAGCCTGTCATCTTGACAGCGGTGTGCGTGCCAGCCGGCCGCTTGCTAACAGAGCACGGTTTCAGCAGAGACCAGAGTTATTCTGGATGCAAATGCAAATATGCGTGAGCGCACCATGTCTCAAAAAACAAGAGGATCGCTGAGTATTTGTGTGCGTGAAATGAGATGGTAGAGATAGAATGGCAGATCTGTTCACTTTTGTCTGCAGGCAGCTGATTCACCTCATTCCAACCATTTCCCAGCTGGAAAACACTAGTACCGTGTATGCAGAATACAGGTAATAAATGGCCATGGCATGTTCGAGACCTGGTTGTGATTTGTCATCCTTGGCTTTCAGTGCATTGCCAAAGAAATGCTTAACAAAAGTCTTTGCTTGAGAAATCAACCCGCATTAAACGTAATCTCCTTTAAACTCATTTTTTTTGTTGTTGTTGTTAATAATAGAAGATTAATTAGCAAGCAGACACCCTGCTGTTCAAGCCCACATTCCAACTGCCCCATATCCTCCGTCAGAGAGACCGTGAGTATCCACATCCTTGGTTAAATATATATATAAAAAACAGTAAACCAATCACATGATCAGCAATGGGGTACTAAAATGGATGACTGGATGGGAAGCATAAAACCTCAATCTGGACCCCTCCCGGGGCTGGTCTGTGGAGGATATGGGGATATGGGACAACACCGCAAATGGACCCTTTGTTCTGTTATTTCACGAGGCATGCCAAGGCTCCAGGAGGCTAAAAGACAGGGCAGGCCTTGTTGCAGTCCTTTCCTAATGCTGTTATGTTTGCCTCAGGCAATTCTCCTTAGCCTTGATTCAGATTTCTACAGGCACCTCTTATCCCGGTCCCGTATCATAAAGGATCCCTCGACAGGTAATATAACTCATCCACACCACTGTGAAGGCTAGCATATGGCATGGTGAGATGCTCATATACTACTACTGGCAGGCAGAGGATTTCGCCCTTTGCATCTGATCTCGGATCAGTTTTCTTGCTCTGCATTAAGTTTTATTGCATAAGGAAAGTTGGTTCCAGACCAGTGCATAAGGGCAGCCTAGGATATCACGATCTCCTTAATTATGACTTGTTTCCATCTGATACAAACGCACTCGCCATCCAATTACACAGCTCACTTTTACAAAAGACTCTTCTCAGGCTGCAAATGAGAAACTTCCTTCAGCTTCTCCCAGTCCCTCAGTGTGACTGCTGATGAGAGCCATTTGTCAACAGCGCCCATTCAGAACAGTTGGGGAGGACATGTTATTAACCACATGGCACCCCTTGTATCTATACAGATTAGTGTGGACTTCAGCTAGATGCTGTTTGTATGGTGTTTGGGATTTGGAGATCCAATGTTCACAATCATATTTCAGAAGCACTAAACACTGGAGAGTCTTCAGCTAATACTCAAGATCCTTCTCCATCGGTGACTCCTGCTCTTCTGATTCACTCGCATACATAAACATGTGTCATTAGTGTTCATGCTTTGTTTGGGACAGACCCCAAGAGCCATTTTAAAGCATAACCACTTTAAAGCAGAATTTTATTTTCCCCCCAAGACGTTCCTTGAATCATTGTGAACTCAGAGGGCTGGGCTGTTTTTGACTAATGAACTAGACTCAGTACTGCACTTTCATATCCAAATGAAAATGATGATATGGGCAGTAAAGCTTGGCACTACTAATCAACAACACACAGGAACAAAGCCTAGATCAATGCGTAGATTACTTTTAGATGACTTAAATCTAAGACTTCAACCTAATTCACTCTCACAGTCAAGAATTAGTCACTCCCATACCCCATCAAGACCATATCTCAAACTGACACCAATCTTAAAAGATTAATAATTCTGCTCATGTACTAAATTCAGAATACTGTTTAATTCATGATTCAGGTACCGCGGGGCCCCTGGTCAGGGTTATGTTTAACCAGGGATCTTCTCACATTTGAAGGATGTGGTGTTTTGCTCAAGGCTTTCTTGAACTGTAGTATTTCAGTGATGCGAGAGTGTGATTAATCACAGCTGTGTCGGGTGACTGGTGCTCCAGCAGCTCTAACAACTGTCCGGAAAGAAGATCGACATGTAGCACATCGGCCAATTTTCTCTCATTTTCAATTGCATATAAAAGTCGTTTATAGGAAGCGTGCCCTTAATGGCCTTGAAACCCTAGCGATCACCCAACGAATCTGGACAATAAAGTGCTCATCACTTTGGTCACCCCTTCTTGGCTTGATGAGCTTGAAGATGTAAAAGAGATTGTGAATCTATCAGGCTGATAGAGTTGACGTGCTGGCCGGCGATGGTAGGAATATGAAGATGGTGCCTGGCTGACAAGGGGCTATTAGGCAGGAATCGTGCATCCCAGCGTCCAGCTGAATGCACTATTAGCAGACCAGTAATGAATGTGTGCACTGTGTTCTGCCTACACCCAACAATGAGGGAAGGAAGGGTGGTGTGTTGCATGCATTTCTTGTTTGGCCTAATCTCATCAGGAAACATGACAATGCCACACTGAAGTGAGCACTGGCCTTGCCAGTACATATAAGGTTTTTTTTTAATATATATACCAGGCACTTAAAAATCATTAACACTGCTGATAGGTTATAGGAAAATTTAAAAAATAAGCATACAGTAGCAGTTTAGTTTCTGTCTCTAATGGTTTATCCTCTCAAAAGTCTGGGTCATTATTTATATTCAGAACCTACTGTAAATGGTCACTGAAGTACATTGAGACTAATGTGAAAGACTGTGTGTCCGAACGTATGTGGACATCTGACCATCATACCTATTAGAGCATGAAGACGTCCCATTCCAAAACCATGCCAAAAATATGGAACATATTTCCAGCTCTAACATGGTATAGACCTCTGAGAATACTTCTCACATGATTTTGGAGGGAATATGTGCCCATCAAGCACGAAGTGTTGTCATGACAGCCATCCCATAATAATGAAGATCATTTTCACATTAATCTGTAGTGTGCTCACTGCAAATTCAAACAAAAATACAACAATAAATGAAAACCAGATTATTTTTTTTGCTAATCTCTTCACTAATTTACATCAGAATACCACATGCTTGTTAGTCCGAAAAGTTACAATTAGATCACTGCTGCTACAGACAGTAGTGATGAAAATGGAGCATGCATTAAACACTATCTGTTCTTCCTGCCAGTGTGAAATTATGACACAAATGTTGCATTGCATGGCTTGACTTAAGTTGCATGAATTCAGATCAATCATATATATATATATATTTGATATATATATATATAATGTAGTATGTACCACATATGAAAATGGCTCAAATCGGAATTGAAAATGTCAGATTCATTGTGGTTTTTGCTCTTTACATTACCATCCAATTACAAATGTGTCACATATGGATATGAAAAGATTGGAAAAAGGGGGGGGGGTTGCAATGATGGCAAGAGAAAAAAAATATATAATTTTTTTTTCCCCCCCAAGAAAATATTTCCATGACGCATCACATATCTGCATATCTGAAGTAGAAATGGTTCCCATTTTTAGTTATATTTTTATTAATGAATAGATTTCTTGTACTGTTGTGGCTTGCTGACAGGCGTAGGCAGACTTGATCCCCTGCACTGCAATGTAGGTTAGCTCCTTTTGTTTACTCCATGTACCGCATACACCATGATGGTGGAGGTTTTGCCGCTGTTGGAGCCGAGAGCAGATTTCACTTCCCTTACCTGAAGTTACATCACCCAGTCACACCACCAGACACCAGGTCCACCTGGCTCCACGACTCCCTGCGTTCTTCTCCGCCTGCCGGGTTTCTTCACTGCTACTTAGACTAGAAAGGTAGATAATCAAGTTAATTAAGCTTAAGAATTAATTGTGCCGTTTGCTCCTCCTGCACAAAGTGGACCAAAGATAACGAGGAACTTCAATCTTGAAGAGCCGGCTGTGTAAACAGAGTCCCACTCCCTTACAAGTGTGCTGGACATCCTGCATAGACCATCCAATGGTGGCTGGTCGTGGGAGCCGTAATGCAACATGACACGTTGTTCTAAACTGCTTTGGCTGGTTAGCAGTAACTCAGGAGCCAGTCACTTTTGGAACTGAGTGGAAATGATGGCTTTGAAAGCTCTACAGAGCGTTTTAGCATGAGAGTGGCACTGGTTTACAAACCTAAAGTGCTACTGGTTCTTATGGGCAATCACACTCAGGGATGAGTAGGGTTTCTCTCTTTAGTTATTTGATTTTCATCTATTTCCCATTACATTTTTTTTTGATAATTTGATTCCTGATAGGCTCACTGTTATGTTTTCTTGACCAGCCTACTTTCATCATCAGAAAGCTTCCAGTCTCCCCAAAGAAAGCTGTCAGATTGTAAAAGCAAAGCCACAGGGAGCGTTTGATGCACAGCTCCCCAAGGGATGATGTCACCACTATGAGGTCACCACTGGGAGCCTGGGGGTGTGTCCAACCTGGGGGGTGCAGGCCTGCTTCAAATGTGTACTGGACAGATGGTGTCTGCATTACAGCCTCTCAGAATCTGGTTCTGACAGATTCCAATTGTTCATTACTGTAGTAAGCTTTGTTGTTTTTACGAGCGTGTGTAACGTATGTTCTGGTAGGTCATTCTGGGTTGGTAAATCCATCTGTTTGTGCAATCTGCATGGGTATCTTGATATGGTTAGTGCATGCATGAATAGATAAATGTTAAAAAAGAAAAGAAAAAATAGATAGAGATAGAGAGATTGATTGATTTTACTTAGGTAAGTAGAGTTTTAGAGTTTTAAAGTAACATTTATTGTGATTATGTATTGCCAGGTAGAAAAATGAACATGTAGTGGAGACAGCTAAACGCCATTTCACTGTGACACCCAAAATGGAATCCTTTCCCACTGAACTGAGAAACTGACTCACATCTCTTTGGTTGCATGTAAATTTAAAGACTGATTCTTTACACAGCAACAGGCCCCAAAGGACCCACATCCATAGTGGTGTTTACCTCCCAAAAGCCTACAATGCTGACCTTATGATCTCCTGAGCTTGGGAGAGAGGCCATCTAAGAGAGGCTGGTCAAAACCAACCTTCGTCGAAGGACACTGGGACCACAGTCAGGAAGGACCATAAAGCTCTAAATTCCAACCTTATCTGATCGCCCACAGTTTAAACCCACTCTATGTCCTGTGTTATAATCCAGAGCTGAAGATACAAATATTTCAGAGATCTCTGTAACTCCAAATCTGATCTGTACACAGAATTGGGATTCAGCCTACAGGAACCAGCTCGGCGAATGCAGTCTAGAGACACCGAACTTGACTACCTTCCATACAAGGAAAGATTAATTATTCTTGAAACCAGTATTCAGCATTCCAGCCTTAAGAACAAAGGAGCACAAGACCATTTAAATGTGAACACTGTGCCATGTGGTTGATATAAAGACACAACTTATGATCTTTCATGTATTCAGTATTAAGTGATCTTATTAGAATACGTGTTACTGTATAAACACACCACATTGATGCATATCTATGTATTAGTTTGTATGTTACTCATCGAATGTAATCATTCTCATGTGTACGTATGTGACCTCACATTTATGCCTGTCTGTGCATTGTCATTTGTTGTCCAAAAGTGGAAATTGAGAATGGCTCAATGTGTAGACTAATAGAACCAAATTAGTTCTTGTTTAGGCATAGTATGTAAGACAAGTTATTTAGGAATTCCCTTTTGTCTTCATATTGTGTTAATCTGTCTTCTTTGGTTAAGTCGTTAACTAGACCTGGAAAGACGGGCACTCCTCGCTCTCCCCCTCTCTCTCTCTCTCTCTCTCTCTCTCTCTCTCTCTCTCTCTCTCTCTCTCTCTCTCTTTCTCTCCCCTGTCTGGGCAGAGGTCATGAATATTCATTAATAAAGGCCAATGGTCAATGGCCTGATGAACATGAAAGCGCCTTACAATTACGCCCCTAAAACTTGTTTTAAAAGCCCTAGCTCGAAGCGAAACAATGAGCTTGGCAGCCTGGTAATTTGGGAAGACTTGGAGAACTTCGCCAGAGTCGCCGAGACTCAAAGACTCGAACACGCCAAACCATCGCGACTGTTCGCTGGACTCACGCCGAACACCGCAGTGTCCAGAAGAGCGATGCCAAGAAACCGCAACTAACGCTCTCACCGAGTCCAACAGAAGATTCTTCTTTATTTTCTTTTATTTTCTTTATTCTACGTTTCGTCGTCAAAAGTACTTTTATTTCGTCTAGTCGTTCAAGTCAAGCTCATCTTCTTTCTCAGTCAAGTCATCTGCACAAGTTTGTCTGCGCCCTCAAGCTTCGACTGTGACGTCACCGCTAAGCCTCCGCGACCCGAGCCGTCTCACGTGACCTGCTCCGCAGACCGTAGCCGCCTCAAGAAACGAACCGTGAACGCGCACCGGTTGGTCCGCGTAACCACGTCTCTCCTTCGAAGTAAGACGCTCAGTTCATATGCTGTTTTGGGGTTGCCAGCTGCTATTTCTCCCGGAGTCCAAAATAGTAAATACTGTTACCATTAACCTGCCCAAACTTCCTCTTTCTTCTTTTCTATTCTCTCTCTAAAGACCTCGTGTCCGTCCCTGGGTCCTACGCTAGTTAGGCAAGCCTTAGGATAGTTAAATAAATAAATCTCATGATCCGACAGTTGTTTATCATTCGCTATTGTTGTTTAATTTTATATTCTTTGCTGTTCACTATTATATCCCTGGTTTAAATTAGTAGATTCACATATAGGTTTAGTTTCAATTTGAGCCAAATCATTCATATGCTTTATATCAATTGTAATATTAACCATTTAATAAATGTGGACATTTATTCATCTGGTCACGGTGGTAAATGCATATTTTGGTCGATGGTATTAGGTCACTGCGCGGAACCAGAACTTAACCCTTTAGTAATGAGACTGATCAAACCATATTCCACCTAACTCCGTTATCACAATACTGGTTCCTGAGCAATCAGGATGGTGCCCCGTTCATAATCCATAAACTAACATATGTATCCGCTACATATAATGGTGCTGCCCGTGTGAGGGTTCCGTTGTCATATCTAGCTATTGGTCAGAAATGTACTGCTACCGTTATTAATTATTTCCATAATCCCGTGTCTTTACTGGTTGAATGTGAGCAAATGACTTGTGTTTTATGTTAAATGTTTCACGTCGTGTTTATGTCAGTGAAGCGTCCTTTAAGATCAGCTGTAGCGCACTTGCCCTAGTGCAATTCTGTAGGAAATTTGAAATTTTCTGTAGGAAAAGAGGTAGAAAATTGAAGTTGCGGTTACCAACTTTAAGTTTATATCTCGGTCATAAGCTGAGTTTACGCGGGTACCGTAAATTCTGTCTGAAGTGACCAAGCTCGATATTTCGGGGACAAGGTTCGGCCCTAGCCTGACAACGGACGAACCCTGGAAATACGAGTTAAAGGCGAGAGATTCTTCTTCGCGTTTATCCGAAGTTAATATCTTGTCTTGATGGACACCTTGAGGGAGCTGCGTGTTCCAGCATCTCAAGTCAAAGCCCAAGAGCCACAAATTGCAATTTAATCCTTTCAGGTGGCGCTTAGGCGCACGGTAAATTGTGTATTTGTGAATGCCACAGCGCGGTCGTTGCTCAACGATGAACCCATGGCAAATTAAATATTTATGAGTCTTAATTAACCTTTGAACAAGTAGTTGATATTGTGATAAAATTTGTAACATTGATTGTAATTGTGGAAACGCAGCGGTGCTCTTGCTGTTTTTCTCCTTAAGTGCTGAACTAACGAAAAGATTAAACTAAACTATTGCATCTCTAGACGCGGTCGTCTGAGATCAGTGTACCTCCTTCTGAGGTTAAGTTAAACTGAACGCAAACTGAAGCAGCGCAGAGACCAGCTTGGGTAGGCGGTGCTAAAACACGTCACCTCTGACGTTACTCATTGCCTAGCGGAAAGGGAACCTGTTAGCTGAACTAGCTAGCTGGCCTGCTAAGGCTAGCCTACTGTGTTGTGAAAGCGAACTCTTTGACTCCCTCGCGTGGAAAGCCACACATTGTTAATTAAGTATAATTGTTTAGACAACGTGTAGACACGTCACTGTTGACACGCTCCCCAGTAGGGAGGAAACAATAGCTAAACTGGTTAGCTTTGGAAAGCTAGCCCTCGCCTTTTGAAACGTAGCCTTGTGTCTCCATCGTGCGGCTGCACATGGAATGTCAATACAAGTGAAGTGTTGAAACCGAAATTGCTTTAAATATTTAAATGCCACATGCTGTTTATGTACCTAGTTAAAGTAGTATAATGTATTATACTGTACCATATAAAGCCATTGTATAGAAGTGATTAATATTGAGTTATTAATATTATTGTTGTTTAGATCCACTTTTACCAATTAGTAATAAAGTGACTAAAGTTAATCAACCCCACAATCCTAGACCAAAGACAGCTCAACAGTTCTTGTTTTATAGTATTAAGTGAAATTTTAATTTTAATTTAAATTGGAACTTACATTAAATCCCATATAACCAAATACTTCCCACTTATCTAGTCTTTTAAATAATTTTCTTTTTGTATACACATTTTGTCTTATTTGTTGTTTTAATTCTTTTACTTTTACTAAGTATTACTGAAACAATCATTTAAAGCACATTTAACCATACTTTTATAATCCTCTATTTAGTCTTATACACATATCTGTTTTCTTTTGTTTGTTTTGTTATTTACATACGGGTCAGACCACTACCCACATACGCTAGAAAATCTTGCAATAACTACCTTCAAACACCATCAGATCTAGCTGACCCAATTCAAACTCTAGCAGATAAAACTTAACTCACACACCATGAGTAAGTCAGGTCAGGCAAGCGCCCCAAAGAGAGATGACACCATGAGAGATGTAGAAGTCACCTTGCAGGAACTAACCAAAGACATAGTCCCTGGCTACTTAGAGGAAGCTCAACAAGCTGAACCCACTAGACTAACTGACCTCATGACTGACTGCATAGCATCACACATAACTAAACAACTCAAGGGTCGAGAGCTCACCGAGGTCATAAGCAAGATAGCCCTCCTGACCATCACACAGTTGAAAGCCGCTTATAATGAAAGAGATCAAATGCAAAAGAAGCTCAGCAATGCCGCCCAAATAATTCTCAAAATTGAAGAACAAAACACCCAATTAAAGAGAGATGGCATTGAAGCAGCCGAACTCAGAAATCAGATGCAAGCTGAAATGGATCTTGAGAAACAACAACTCATGTCAGAATTGTCAAAGACCAAATATGATTTGTTAGTGTCACAACAAAATCAGCGCAAACAAGAGATCGAACTTGCAAGCGCTAAGTCTAAAATATGGAATCCACCCCAACCAAGGGGACCCCCAGAGAGAAGTTCCACCGCTTACCGGAACGAAAGACATCATTCCCTGAACCCTGAACAGAGCAGAAGACCTGAGTGGGAAAACCCTTACCCGGAGAAACAGAGTCCCGCGTCCAGCCACCAAGGTAGCCCAACAAGGCATACAGGGCTGCCTACCACACATGCTTTCACTTCAGGACACCCCTCAGTCCCTCCAAGCAGGCCTGGCCACACAGACCTAGCCAGCCTCGGGTCCTCTACAGAAGGCCAGTCGCCAGGAGGCTACCCGCCTCTAAGACCCTCTGACAGAGAGCTGGACAAAATAGCGCGTAACATCATCCGATTCGAACCAAAGCCCAATAGTGATAACGATGTCAGCATGTACTTAAAAGACATTGAATACTACCTGAGAAAATTCCCCTGCGCCACTGTAGATGACAAGGTGTACCTCATAAAGGTGACATCTAGCAGGGAGGTCAGTAGCTTCATCGAACGTCAGTCTCTCCAGATAAGAGCAGACTATAACCTGCTCTGCCATGCATTAGAAGACGAATTCTCCAACCATTTACATCAGACGGGATTGATAGCCGCTATGGAAACAAAACAGCAAAGGCAGGAATCACCTCAACAATACTATTCCCGCCTCCGTCAGGCCTACTTTGGGTCTCGCAATGAACCTGGAATGGAGGAAGACATGAACTTCAAGACATTATTTGTCCACAACCTCCATCCCAATACTAGCCACCAGCTAGGAGTGGCAGCCTGTCCTCAAACACTATCTAGCCGACAGCTTCGTAATCTAGCCATTAAGGGTTTCATCAAACATACCCAAAAGCGGTCCAAACCTCCAAAGGTCCAGAACTCAGATTCCAAACTCCCACGGTTGGAGCTTGAAGAGGCCCCAGGTTTGGAGCCCTCAGGCTCGTCCCTGACCCATGAGGCCAGAGGACGCCCCCAATACCGAACACCTGACGAAGGCCACGGACACTCTCAATCCCGCTGGATGGATCAAAACAGAGACCGGTCCAACTCTACTACCAGTCGAAGCTCCTCCAGAGAGCACCCAGCTATGTTCTCAGACCCTCACAACGGAGAACAAACTCACAGCAACTACAGAGGGAACAACACCCTTCCAAAGATGAAATCATATTCACACAACAAGCCACAATATGATAGTCATCCAGGTCAAACTGAGGAAAGGCATGGTAAAACTCACTGCAAAATAGATCTCCAGCCCAGAGATAAAGCCACTGACAACAACAACTCCCTTGGAAACATTAGCCAAGAAGACCTAGAGTTCATCAAACGAATAGCGGGAACCCTTCAAGCCACTAAAGCCCCTAAGGTTGACCCACTCTCCGTCACAGCGTTGAATGAAGAAAGTCCCAGACCACAAATTCATCCACAACGCCAGAGAGCAAAACAAGAACTCTACAAAAATTCCAGTGAAACAGAGATCAGGCCTTATTGCCCACCAACTCCATATGGTGGGGGGAAGACCACTAATACCCCCCCTCAAGAAGAGGTGAACTCCACCCCTCATAAGACAGTATTAGTTGTACAATTAGACCCAAAAGAAAGACTCGGCCAGGAGGATCCCTCCATCATCCAAGGTGAACCTCCATTCCAACAGTTCCTAGGCCATCTCAGTGAGAAAGGAGCTGCACGCAAACTCCACCTGTCAGTGAAGTTAGAAAATACATTAACTCAGGAAGCTCTGTTAGACACAGCATCTGACCTCACCTTGATGTCCACCACTCTGTTCCATCAGGTTAAAGCCATATCCAGGAAAGCTAACAAAGAGCTACAGCCTCAAAGTTACCCCCTGAATGTCCAACCCTACTCACATACAAGCATAGCAATGGACAAAATAGTCTGGATTCATCTGACTATTGGCCCAATGAACCTCGTTCACCCAGTTCACATTTCTCCCCTGGAGACCATCCCCTTTCTCATTGGCAAGGATCTCCTTAACCGATTCAAGCCACTGATTGATTCCAAACAGCTAAAAATCTGGGCACAAGTCCGGGAACCATTACCAGCTTCCCTACCCAGTCCCTCGTCAGTGTGCCACACATTTGAGATACAAGCCACAATACCTGGCCACCTCTGGGAGCCGCCAGGCATCACAGATATAAAACTGATTAAACCGAAACAAGACACTCCACGGCCTACCTGGCCCCCTAACAAGTGTCTCGCAAATCAAGACACCTTTCCAGGTGACCTAAAGACAACTGCAGGAAAAGAAGAACACTTGCAGCAAGTCATCAATATGGTTCCATCTTCAACAGAACTTACAGGGGGGTCTCTAGAACATCCATGTAGTCCAGGGCAAGACCTAGATGCAGATGCCACAGACTTTTCCCTCCCTCCCGACCCATCAGTACTGGTGGGTACGAGGTCACAAACAGAACCATCAATCCAACTCAAGTCTGCATCAACTCAACCTGCATTGTCAGATTCAGATCTCCTCGCCTTACAGGCCCAAGATCCGGCTGATCACAAAATGGTTCTTTACCTCTCCGATTCCCTGACACATGACATTCTAGAACCTGACAGTAAGACTGTTCCTGACCTTAGTGACTTGTTTAGTGCTAGATCCTCACTCCGTCTAGTCAAGGGCCTGCCTACGTATGTCTCCGAGGCCCTCACTTCACCTGCGCTCGTGGTCCCTCGAAGCCAAAGGGGGGAAATGCTGATCCATGCCCATGACTCTCCATGTGAAGGCCACAAAGGAGTTAAGGCCACACATCAAGCACTGCAACAAGCCGCCTACTGGCCTGGCATGATAAAAGATGGGATAAACCACATCAAAGACTGCCTGGTATGCCACCAGATTAAGCCCTCAGTTTTGACTCACAGAGCCCCAAGACAAAAACAAGGACTAACCTCTCTGTGGTCAAACCTCCACAAACGCCGCAAGGCTACATTCACATTTGCACAACAACATCTCAGAAAGAGTGCTAGAAGACGCAAAGCTTATTATGACGTCAAAGCATCCCAACATGAGTTCCAAGTGGGGGACAAGGTGTGGTCCTCTGGGTTCGTCACACCTACAGGCAGGGCCAGACAATGCACAGAGAAATTAGCTCATAAGGCCTATTCACACTACACAGGGCCCTACACCATCACTGACAAACTCTCCCACCAAATCAAACTTCCTCCAGAAAGGGGGGACCCAACTTTATTTGGGCTCACCACGATCAAATCAAAGCCCATAAGACCACCTTAGAGAACAAACAACTAAAGAAAGAAATCCCATAGAGCTATCTACAACTCTTCATCCATACTCTACTCTGGCCATTATGTCACCCACAATGTGTGCTAACCAAGCTGTCTTTGTGCTCTAGACACTTAGTGGGGGTGAACCCTAAGGTGACCCTTAGCCCAACATGTAGTTAAATAGTTAAACAACGTATGATATGCATAAGCTTAACGATGTACAATTATCTCAGTAGGATGACCTGGCTGAGTGCAGTCCTGAAATTCAGCTTTATAACGACCTCACTGTCTTAGTGCTTAACACCTACAGCATCGTTTTAAATAAGACCATATGAACAGCTAATATGCTTCTCTCTGTCCTACATGTTGATGATGCTCACACCCAACTGGTAAACACACTTATTTCAGACATGTGGCGTGGAATCCGCACTTCTGTTGATAGCTCTGCTAGGGGAAGAACCCCTCCATATTTAGTACCTCTCTTTTTGGTACAACACAATTTGACCAAAGCTACTAAAGGAACCTCCACAGATTTGTGGGCTCACTTTGCCTATACTTTAGGTGGTGTGGTTCTAATATATGGCAACCCTCAAGATAGGGAACCAATCTCCCTAGTTAACTTACCCATAGTGTTTACAGAAAACCTCTACCAAATTTACTCTTCCAAATTATGCATGGGTACGTAAGTCAAAGACATCCACTACCGTCCAAATCGTTTATACGTGATAGTACTAATGGTATTCGTGGCCTCTGATTTTTGATGAACAGTGCGCAGTGCCCTGTCACCGTCACCTCTAAAGCCTCCAAAGCTATACTGCATGTCGGAGATTTGGCTCTGTATCAGTTAAACCCTGATCAATATGAAAGTGAAATAGAAATAACTGACTTCTTTGCGAAACACCGCCTAGAACTAGAAACACAGACCCTTACATGTATGAAGGTACCCAAGTGATTGACTTGACCCCAGTAGGAAATGTATTGAAGGAAATCGCGTCCCTACCTATCGCCCCTTTTCAACCTATCTCCTATTCCTGGTCAACCCCAGACACCGTACTAGCCACCGTTGTGGGGTTAGGATACGTGTTAGTTTTAATATAGCCTACTTCTACCTAATGCGAACTCGGATCCTGCAAACCCAGTTAGACGAATGTACCAGCCACCTAGTCAAGTTTGTCAGACGCAAAGATCCTTACCCTGGCAGTGACCAGGGGGAAGATGAGCTGGATAAGGACCTAGTTCTCCTAGAGTTACCCTTGTAGTGCAAGATAAGGATAATGTCATACTAGTTAGCCCAACCTATTACTTATATGATTTCTTTATCTTTCTCTTCTCTTCATGAGGCAACCCCAATAAAGCATGTGAATGTTGGTGTCATGTTATGCTCTGCATCCTTCAGCTCTCTCCATCTTGTGGCATGCCACCCACTATCGTGGATGCCCTACCAAGTGGGGGATATGTAGTGGAGACAGCTAAACGCCATTTCACTGTGACACCCAAAATGGAATCCTTTCCCACTGAACTGAGAAACTGACTCACATCTCTTTGGTTGCATGTAAATTTAAAGACTGATTCTTTACACAGCAACAGGCCCCAAAGGACCCACATCCATAGTGGTGTTTACCTCCCAAAAGCCTACAATGCTGACCTTATGATCTCCTGAGCTTGGGAGAGAGGCCATCTAAGAGAGGCTGGTCAAAACCAACCTTCGTCGAAGGACACTGGGACCACAGTCAGGAAGGACCATAAAGCTCTAAATTCCAACCTTATCTGATCGCCCACAGTTTAAACCCACTCTATGTCCTGTGTTATAATCCAGAGCTGAAGATACAAATATTTCAGAGATCTCTGTAACTCCAAATCTGATCTGTACACAGAATTGGGATTCAGCCTACAGGAACCAGCTCGGCGAATGCAGTCTAGAGACACCGAACTTGACTACCTTCCATACAAGGAAAGATTAATTATTCTTGAAACCAGTATTCAGCATTCCAGCCTTAAGAACAAAGGAGCACAAGACCATTTAAATGTGAACACTGTGCCATGTGGTTGATATAAAGACACAACTTATGATCTTTCATGTATTCAGTATTAAGTGATCTTATTAGAATACGTGTTACTGTATAAACACACCACATTGATGCATATCTATGTATTAGTTTGTATGTTACTCATCGAATGTAATCATTCTCATGTGTACGTATGTGACCTCACATTTATGCCTGTCTGTGCATTGTCATTTGTTGTCCAAAAGTGGAAATTGAGAATGGCTCAATGTGTAGACTAATAGAACCAAATTAGTTCTTGTTTAGGCATAGTATGTAAGACAAGTTATTTAGGAATTCCCTTTTGTCTTCATATTGTGTTAATCTGTCTTCTTTGGTTAAGTCGTTAACTAGACCTGGAAAGACGGGCACTCCTCGCTCTCCCCCTCTCTCTCTCTCTCTCTCTCTCTCTCTCTCTCTCTCTCTCTCTCTCTCTCTCTCTCTTTCTCTCCCCTGTCTGGGCAGAGGTCATGAATATTCATTAATAAAGGCCAATGGTCAATGGCCTGATGAACATGAAAGCGCCTTACAATTACGCCCCTAAAACTTGTTTTAAAAGCCCTAGCTCGAAGCGAAACAATGAGCTTGGCAGCCTGGTAATTTGGGAAGACTTGGAGAACTTCGCCAGAGTCGCCGAGACTCAAAGACTCGAACACGCCAAACCATCGCGACTGTTCGCTGGACTCACGCCGAACACCGCAGTGTCCAGAAGAGCGATGCCAAGAAACCGCAACTAACGCTCTCACCGAGTCCAACAGAAGATTCTTCTTTATTTTCTTTTATTTTCTTTATTCTACGTTTCGTCGTCAAAAGTACTTTTATTTCGTCTAGTCGTTCAAGTCAAGCTCATCTTCTTTCTCAGTCAAGTCATCTGCACAAGTTTGTCTGCGCCCTCAAGCTTCGACTGTGACGTCACCGCTAAGCCTCCGCGACCCGAGCCGTCTCACGTGACCTGCTCCGCAGACCGTAGCCGCCTCAAGAAACGAACCGTGAACGCGCACCGGTTGGTCCGCGTAACCACGTCTCTCCTTCGAAGTAAGACGCTCAGTTCATATGCTGTTTTGGGGTTGCCAGCTGCTATTTCTCCCGGAGTCCAAAATAGTAAATACTGTTACCATTAACCTGCCCAAACTTCCTCTTTCTTCTTTTCTATTCTCTCTCTAAAGACCTCGTGTCCGTCCCTGGGTCCTACGCTAGTTAGGCAAGCCTTAGGATAGTTAAATAAATAAATCTCATGATCCGACAGTTGTTTATCATTCGCTATTGTTGTTTAATTTTATATTCTTTGCTGTTCACTATTATATCCCTGGTTTAAATTAGTAGATTCACATATAGGTTTAGTTTCAATTTGAGCCAAATCATTCATATGCTTTATATCAATTGTAATATTAACCATTTAATAAATGTGGACATTTATTCATCTGGTCACGGTGGTAAATGCATATTTTGGTCGATGGTATTAGGTCACTGCGCGGAACCAGAACTTAACCCTTTAGTAATGAGACTGATCAAACCATATTCCACCTAACTCCGTTATCACAATACTGGTTCCTGAGCAATCAGGATGGTGCCCCGTTCATAATCCATAAACTAACATATGTATCCGCTACAAACATGTCCAGTACATCTGTCATTATGGTTAATGTCTAAATTTGAGTGGGATTGCTACACATGATGGAGTCAGGTAGGGGTTTGGGTTGCACTACAATACAATCTAACACACCTTGTTGCCTTAATGGTAGACACTGGCTGAACAGCAGAAGGTATCATGTTCCGAGAGCCACTTTGTATGAGGAGTGGGTGGGGGAGGGGCTCTGAGTCACGCGCTTCTTCTAACGAAGCACAAAGCATGAACCAGGACAGTAAGAGTCACTCATTTACTTCCTCACAGCCAGTTTGTCTTCTCTTTGCGGTTGCTTCCTTTCTGCTGTCTCCACACGCGCCTGCTGTGCCTCTGTTTACCCCACTCCTACATATTACCCGTGCACTTTCACAGGTGACTTTCATCTGACCCTTAAACGCCGCCTCCAGCCCCACCCTAATCCCACTTTCCCGTGCTACGCACAGGCCGGTGCTGCCGTAATCTCCCCCCTCATTCCAGGCTTCCCGATGGCACGCGGACGTGCCCACTACACTTGCGTTCAAGCTGCCCTCACTGCAGCACTTGTCTGTGAGAAGGTGCTTATGCCTTATGCAACAGCAGATCGGAGCAGCTGGGTTAAACCTGTGCTTTAAAGAGGAACAGCATCTCCATTTGACGTACTGCAATTCAACATCATAATGTCTTCATAACATTATTTGCTGAGCTGATGGTCAATATCCATGTACCTATTATAAAATTATTTAAAAGGCTGTATAGTGTAGTCTAAAGGAAAGGAATATACAGACCTCATCTGTGATATTTCACTTGTCACTGTAAAAATAAATAAATGAAACTGTATAATGGCTGTGGCATCAGATGTGGAAGAAGTCTCTGCTAATGACTGCGTGAAATAAAAAAAGGGTCCCACTCATGTTCTTTCATTCCTCATTTATTCATAATGGGCAAACATGTTTAATGCTTGAGGACTGGTACACGCTCTCACACACATTAACACGTGTAACACCGTGAACATATGTATGTCACATTCGTTATGGCTTCTGCCTGATCCCCAGCAGATAAATAAAGACAAGAATAGAGCAGGAAATGTTCAGCGAGCACGGTTTTAGTTCCACAGGCCGTGTCTGGTGTTAGCTGTTATTCCGCATGTCCCTGTGTAACTAAGTTAGGGAGTTGATCATTATGCATGGATGTACTATGCAGTAATAACCATGCAATATGCCTCTCTGTGCAATTTATTTATTATTGTATTGAGTGTATTCTTGCGTGCATGCATGTGTGCACATCTGCAAAGCAATAAATAGCCTACAGCGTGATGCATATATGATAGATATCAAAACAAGGCTGCCCTTGGAGAGAGCCAGTCTGAATTTACACCCAGCCCTACTAAAGTCTGTGAAGTCCCTTTGAATGTCAGTCACCCTGTCCCTGTGATTGAAACGTTCTTGATGCATCACTGGTAGCAGCGTGGTTCAGCATGGCAAACATCCTGGAGGTGCAGTGGCTGATTCAGACTCCAAGGTGTGTGTGTGTGTGTGTGTGTGTGTGTGTGTGTGTGTGTGTGTGTGTGTGAGAGAGAGAGAGAGAGAGAGAGAGAGAGAGAGAGAGAAAGAGAGAGAGAGTGCGCGCTTGCGTTTGTATATTATGTATGCGCTTTCTTCTGTTTCACTTTGTTTATTCAATATTTTTTCACTAACATCTTGTGCAGTGTTACTCGACGTTTGGCAGCACTGTGTCTAAAGTAGTTGTTACGGTCGACATGGTGACTAAAAGGAAAATAACTTAGTCCATTCAGCTCTGTCCTGCTCTTACACTCGCCCCGCTGAGCAGCCGCACTTTCCCAAGCGCGGCGCCGGGGAGCACTATTTGGCAAAGCCGCGGCAGGCGTGATATTCGTCCCGGCCGATACTAGGTTGCGCTCGGCCGCGACGCACTGCGCATGCGCCGCCGAGTGGGCTCCTGCGATTTGACAATTCGGCACCACAAGGTTCACTATATCGCAAGGAGAGGCGTTCTCCGCGTCGCTGCGCAGTGCGCGCGCACACTCGGCACCTGCTTCCTCTGTGGCTGGAGCGTCGGTGGGAGGGGTCACTATTTGGCAGGGAGCGGCGGAGAGACGAGCGGTTCCGAGACACAGCAGCAGCGCGTGGATTCATCCTGGTCCCATCACTTTATTAAAACACAAGCCAAGCGGGAGGATTGTGTTGGAGCTGCAGGTCCAGAGCGGAAATACGCGTTAGTGTGACTCTACTTGGAGGTTTACTGGTATAGCAGGGCTGTCATCTTAGAAGGTAAGACGCGTGAAGACCACACCGCTGTAGGAGCTGTCAGCCAGGCGAGGATCACACACATTTAGTCCCGTTTACAGCCTCATTGGGCTCGGGGACGGCACATCCCGCTCGGTGTGTGTGTATCCATCACACTGCGCTCATAACCTTTCTTTATTCCCGAGCGTGTAGTTGCGCGCGCCAGCGACCCGTTCTGGCCCCGGTGATGTTGGGCAGCAGGTCCACCGGTCCGCGTCTCCCATCCCTATTTACTCCTGCATCCTGCTTAGCCTGCTAGCATTTCTGCTAACCTCAGTGCGTTTAATAGCTCTCTTATAAACGCAATGATATATATCTACATACAACGTCCTAGTGGGCGTTGCTTCGCGATGAGAAGAACAGACATAACCCATATGATACAGCAGCGTTCAGCAGGATCACGGCATCAGTCTCGTGCAGGGCGCACGCGCTCCCTGCCCATTGTCGGTGCGCCTTCCGTTTGTGTTTGTGATGTCCCGTTATTCTTTGTCTACCCAGCGTTATTGCATCGGTCCCTAAACTCGCGTCAGACATTCAGATCTGTTATATTTATGCGCTGCTCGGTCTATCTGAGAAAATGGTGTCAGACTGGGCGGCTTTGGGGCCGAGGTTATATTTAAAAACATGATGCCAGTGTGGGTTATTTGACATGCTGTAACCGTTACTTGGATCCTGTTACTTAGTGGTTTCTTGCAGTTACTTTGGCGAGGTGCGTGTGCCTGATGTGTTCTACAGTCCGGCGGTGCAGTATATTACCGAAGCCGTATATTGGGAGTAGTTAAAGTAGAAAGAAAAATAGAAAGGAAGAAAGAAAAATAGACAATTTGCCACGTCTGCTTATCAGAGGTGGTGAGAAAAGGGTTAGTTTAGTACATGATGCAGACTGTATTCGTAATGTAATGTTATTTTTTTGTTCTTTTTTAATTAGTGATTAATTAATGACTACTGTGCCACCTTACATTAGTATATACAATGCAGACAAGCATCCTATGTTGTATAATGTGTGTGTTTGTGTGTGTGTGTGTGTGTGTGAGAGAGAGAGAGAGAGAGAGAGGGAGGGGGCTGTCCCCTTCTCTCCACCTCTGTCTATAGGTGAGAGAGGCAGACTGTCCGCCTTTCTCCAGCTCGGTGAGAAAGACTGTCCGCCTCTCTCCACCTCTGTCTGCGAGTGAGAGAGCCTGTTCCCCTCTCTCCACCTCTCATGTCTCACATGTTAGAGACTTCTCTGAATCACAGTGACAGAATTCCCCACTATAGGCCTGTTGTGTCCCGGTACAGTAGACATTGACGTCCCACGTGTGTTTCACAGCTGTGTCCTGCTGTAACTGGACCCGGGACAGGCATGTGGAGGGAGTGAGAGTGCCTGAGTGAGCTGCTTTTAGCTCAGGAACTTTAGATCACCATGGAAGCATGCTGGTGATGTTCATTAGCAACACAAGAGTGTACACAGAGCAGCCACTTACGGTACCGTTCAAGGAACCTCATGACCAATAACCCAGATGTTGCTGTAATGACACAAAATCAGAAGAAGCCGTCTAGCATTGATTCACTTTCTTAGTTATAAGTGGAAGTGATTTAATTAAAGGGTTTTCTCAAAAACTTTCCTGAGTAGACACAGTGGATCGCAGAATCACTACATCACATAGGTGCTGTGTGGTTTAAATTCAGTATCTCTCTTTATCTTTCCATTTAACTAGTGTCTTGCATAATATTCTGAATTTGCACACACACGCCCTATAATTACTGGTGGCCATGGGGCATATTCCCTTCAATTCTTTCAGTGCAACAATGCCTTAAAACAGTGTGTTTGTGCCCAGTTCTGAATGTGCAGCTGTGGGTGTGGAGTGCCCGTGCGTACCGTTTCATACAGCCACAGAGGACGAGCTGCTGAAGCCCACAGCGCCTGCTTAATCACAGAGACGCCCGTCGCCATGGAGTCTCCAAGCCTGAGCTCAGGGCTTGGCGCTCTAAGACAAACAGCTTGTAATAACTTTTGCAGCGGGGTTTCAGAGCAACCCTACGCTGGAAATGTGAGTGTGTGTAAATGGGAAGGCCACGCATGAGCGTTGGGGCAGTGTTTCGGATCAATACTACCCTTCTGCTACAAGTGCATTGATTTCATCCTATTGATTCCATCCTATGCAAGCATGCACGGAGAGGCCTCTTGTTTCCAGCGCTGTGGAATAGTCTAATGAATGATGGTGTGGGCCCATGCACTGTTTTGGCATGATTATTCAGGGATCTCGTAGGACTCAATATACGTGCACAGTAACTGGACACTGAACACTTTTTAGGCATAACCATTGACTACAGAGTGGCCAGAGCAAAACTGCTACTCATTTAAACATATAGTAGTACACACTGTTGAGAAGCATAGACATGTTTCTAAAGACATGTAGGGTAGTTTACAGAGTGGGGACAACCCACCGCTTCCATTTTCTCCCACACCCTAGACTCAAGAAGCACTGTGGTATACCTTTTAATATACATATACACATATAAGCACTGTGGTATACCTTTTAATATACATATACACATATAAGCACTGTGGTATACCTTTTAATATACATATACACATATAAGCACTGTGGTATACCTTTTAATATACATATACACATATAAGCACTGTGGTATACCCTTTAATATACACAGGGCTCTAGCCTGACTCTACTCTTGACACTAACCTATCTATGCTGGCAGGAAGATATGTATTTGATATAACCTGCAAAACACTTTTAGAAATCGCTCTGGACAAGGGTGCTTGCCAAATCCTGAAATTAAATACATGTTTTAAATCCTGCGCAGTGTTATTTTGTTGTCCACATGGTTAATCAGCCTTTGTATGTGTACCAAGTATCCCAGCTGACTACAGCAGTGTTTTTATGACAAGCACACTAATTAAGGAGGTGAAAGACCACTGATGAAGTCTTTATCAGCATCATTAAAAGTTACAGTGGGTCCTTGTTATTTAATTCATTTCATTAATTATTTATTGGTTTATTTATTCATTGCATGCATTGAATAGAATATTACAGATATGTTGGAGTCTCCAGAGATGAATAGGCTTGAAGAACGCCTTAGTTTCTTATTCTGGAGACCTGTGTATTTCAGATCTGTGTCCTGTGTGTAACGATCTGCGCTGGGCAGAACAGGGAGGCGGACACAAACGCTGAGAAGAGCGAGATTTATTACAGGGCATTCCATAATCGTAGTCGAAGTCACAGGCAGGGGTCACAACGGGAGAGCCATCCAGATGAGACAGGTACAGGGGCATGATAAAGACAGACACGAAACAAAACCAGGCTGAAATAACACTGAACACAGAACTAACCAACAGAGAGCAAAACACCGGGAACAGGGCACACGAATGCAACAGCGCGAGGGAGAGAACAACCAAACATCCAAAACAACCGACAAGGGACAAGGGACACTCAGGGACTATATATACACAGAACACCAACATGGATCAGGTGCAAACAATGATGACAGGGGCGTGGTAACAAACGAGGAATCAGAGACAACGAGCTGGGCGGGATAAACAGGCAGAGAATAACAAAACCACGGGGAACAGAGACGTTGGAGTGACAGCGGGGAGAGGGGGCGTAGCCATACGTTACAGTACCCCCCCTCAAAGCGTGCCACTCCGGGGCACGCAAGGGCAGACAGGACAGGAACCAGACTCGGACAGGACGGGGAACCACGGTACACGGCGAGGGACAGGGGACACGGGACAGGACGCCACGGGACAGACAAGACTGGGCAAGGCAGGACAAGGAGCCTGAGGCAGGACAGAGACAGGGGAAACAGAGACTGGCCAGGAGCTGGGCCGGGGCATGGCAACACAGGCAGGGACTGGGCGAGGCACGGGATCAGGGCTGGACGGGACAGGACTGGGAACAGACACAGGAGTGGGGCCAGGGGACAGGGCGGAGGCAAACACAGAGGCAAAGACACCATGAACAACAGAGACAGGCACTGGCACAAGGTGGGTGACAACTTGGGGAACAGACATGGGGACAGGGACAGGGATGACACCACAGGAAACAGACACAGGAACAGGAACATGGACACGAACAGACACAACCACGGGGACAGGGACCAAAACAAAACCAGGGATGGGACCAGGGAGCAAGGGGAACACGGGCAACGGAACATAGGAGGCACATGGCGGAGCAGGGGGAACACAAAGTCCATGCCCAACAGGGGGCAGCACAGTCCCAAGGGCAACAGGCGGGGTCCGCTGGCGGGCAGCGGGGACAGGCGGGGTCCGCTGGCGGGCAGCGGGAACCGGCGGGGTCCGCAGGCGGGCAGCGGGAACCGGCGGGGTCCGCAGGCGGGCAGCGGGAACAGGCGGGGTCCGCAGGCGGGCAGCGGGAACAGGAGCCGGCAGGCGGGCAGCGGGAACAGGAGCCGGCAGGCGGGCAGCGGGAACAGGAGCCGGCAGGCGGGCAGCGGGAACAGGAGCCGGCAGGCGGGCAGCGGGAACAGGAGCCGGCAGGCGGGCAGCGGGAACAGGAGCCGGCAGGCGGGCAGCGGGAACAGGAGCCGGCAGGCGGGCAGCGGGAACAGGAGCCGGCAGGCGGGCAGCGGGAACAGGAGCCGGCAGGCAGGCAGCGGGAACAGGAGCCGGCAGGCAGGCAGCGGGAACAGGAGCCGGCAGGCAGGCAGCGGGAACAGGAGCCGGCAGGCAGGCAGCGGGAACAGCGGCCGGTGTGGACCACTTCCTCCGGGTCGCGGGTACAGGAACCGGCGCGGACAACCTCCTCCGGGTCGTGGGTACAGGAACCGGCGTGGACGAGACGTCCTCGGGGGGCGGAACCGCCGGGCTGACGTCCTCGGGGGGCGGAGTCGCCGCACTGACGTCACCGGGGGGCGGAGTCGCCGCACTGACGTCACCGGGGGGCGGAGTCGCCGCACTGACGTCACCGGGGGGCGGAGTCGCCGCACTGACGTCACCGGGGGGCGGAGTCGCCGCACTGACGTCACCGGGGGGCGGAGTCGCCGCACTGACGTCCTCGGGGGGCGGAGTCGCCGCACTGACGTCCTCGGGGGGCGGAGTCGCCGCACTGACGTCCTCGGGGGGCGGAGCCGCCGCACTGACGTCACCGGGGGGCGGAGTCGCCGCACTGACGTCACCGGGGGGCGGAGTCGCCGCACTGACGTCACCGGGGGGCGGAGTCGGCCACTCTTGCCGTGAGTGTCCACTACTCCCCCCCAAAAAATTCTTTGCCGTCTGAGAAGCTGGCAGGATCAGAGGAGGGAGGTGCTCCTCATGGAAGGCGACTTCTGCATGCGCTGTGGCGACGGGGCTCTGAGTCGGAGGCGTGGTCTTCCTCCTTCCCCGGTCTGGTCTGCGCCTGGAAGAACATACAGACACAACTGCTTCTCGGTGGCTTTCATTGTGACTCCGCCTCGTCGGAGGTATCGGGAGCTCACAATGGCTTTTGAAAGCCAACCGAGAGCCAAGCCAACGCTCGTCTGCACATCCATTCCGTCTGCCCGAGTCTCGCGCTACAGGCTGCTCCTCCCTGTAGCGTGTGTCGAGTCGGGCAGACACGTAGCGCTTATCAGGGAGTTCGTCGCTAAAGCTAGAAACCGAAAGTGATTTCGCTTTGTTTTTACAGCGACGAGACTCCCCTGTACCCACAGCGCAAGGGGAATTCCTGTCTCTGGTTTGTTCACGCTGTAATACCGGAGAGTCAAACCGAATTAAACCAGCCAACATCTCATTACAGCGATTGAACTTACCAGAGTCTCGCTCTCTCGCTGTGTCCTGGTAAGGTCGGTTGTTATGTAACGATCTGCGCTGGGCAGAACAGGGAGGCGGACACAAACGCTGAGAAGAGCGAGATTTATTACAGGGCATTCCATAATCGTAGTCGAAGTCACAGGCAGGGGTCACAACGGGAGAGCCATCCAGATGAGACAGGTACAGGGGCATGATAAAGACAGACACGAAACAAAACCAGGCTGAAATAACACTGAACACAGAACTAACCAACAGAGAGCAAAACACCGGGAACAGGGCACACGAATGCAACAGCGCGAGGGAGAGAACAACCAAACATCCAAAACAACCGACAAGGGACAAGGGACACTCAGGGACTATATATACACAGAACACCAACATGGATCAGGTGCAAACAATGATGACAGGGGCGTGGTAACAAACGAGGAATCAGAGACAACGAGCTGGGCGGGATAAACAGGCAGAGAATAACAAAACCACGGGGAACAGAGACGTTGGAGTGACAGCGGGGAGAGGGGGCGTAGCCATACGTTACACTGTGCTCTTTCTAATGCTTGGTCAAGCACCTCCTATACACGAGCTCCACCATTTTACAACACGTCTCTACAGGCAGCATGTCGGCCAGATTTTGACTGCCAAGTCAATTTGCCAGTCTTACCCACCCTCACCCGCGATTTTGAAACGAGGAATTTACGGTGCGTTAACCATTAATGTCGCTAAGCTAATCTTGACACGTCGGAACGTGACTGCAGCCACACAACCACAGAAGCTCAGCATAGTTGTTTCTTGTGGCACTGGTGGAACTATGAATAATGAATTCATAGAGATCGTTAAACGGATGCAACATAAGGTAAGAGAGGAAGAGGGAAGTCTCAAGACGGGACTTCTGTGATCTACAACATGTTACTATACTCAGTGACACAACCTGTGTTGTAGAAATTGCTCTTTTTTGTAATATGGAGATCCATCAGTGGTGTGGTAAACCGGGTTTGTTGGACCTCTACCTGTTGTTTGGTGTCCCGGTGAAGGGCTTCCAGGAAGCTAAAATTCTCTTCCTGCCATGTTTTAGAGCCACTCTTTGAATCCCACACTTGGCAAACACTTTTCCAGCGGTGTGATCTCACCAGGGGTCTCCCTGTCTTAGGTGGACAGGCAGCTGGTCTGTGCTGTTCCTCTGAACGTCCTTGCTCTTCCTGCCCACGTGCTCGTGGTCCACGTGTGCTCTGTGTGTCTTATTGGAGGTCTCTGCAGCACTGCTTGAAGCTGCTGTAAGATAACACCCTCCTGGTCTCCTGAAGGAAGTTATCATAACCCCCCCCCCCACTCTTCTCTCTTGTGCCTCTTCTCACGATTGGTCGAAATGGCGCTGATGTCAGCTGTCACGGGGCATGCCTGGAGGTCACGACGACAACCCGAATGAATTTTAGTGGCCTCCAAAGCTCTGTCTGGATTGCTGTTCGATTTTCTACAGGGCAAAGTCCAAATCCTATTCTAATGCACCTTATTCAGCCAATGAGCATCTTCAGAAGAACCCGATGACATGGGTCAGGTAGAGGAGGTCAGGATTACACCTGAACTTCACAGGACGCTAGATATTCAGGAAAAGAGATGTGATGACTGCTGTATTTATACACAACTTTTAGCAGGATTTAACCCTGCCAACTGGTGGAATTTAAAGACTTTTAATAAAATTTCAGAGAGCACTGCTCTTCAGCAAATGTCCTCATCTTGATTTTTGTCAGCAATTACTACCATCTGTCCCCATCAGTGCGCCTCACCCAGGGCACTCTGGGTAATGCACGTGGTGCCCTTGGCCACGTGTCCATCATCTGGCTTGAGGCCCATCAGCATCCATCAAATCACAACTCCCCCCACGCTCTCTCTCCTTCACCCTCTCCTCCATCCGTGGCCTCCTGTTCTTCTTGTTTTCCCATCTCTTCCCCGTTCACCCCTATGGCTTCATAATGGCACAGGTAGTCCCCCCCCCCCTCTCTGTTTCCTCTAGTCAGTATGAAACTTGAGTAGTAGTACTGTGCTCTTCTGTCCTTGATATTATTGTATATATTCACTGAGATTGACCTCTGTGACCTTTGGCATTTAAACATCAGAGCTTAAACAGGTCTACGCTGAATGTAATGAGCTATGCGGTCTGCCCACAGAAGTCCTTTACTGAAGCTCTACTGGGTAAATCCTGCCCCTGCCTCCCTGTGTAATCCCACGTGCTACTGCTTGTCAGCTTTGAATGAAGAGTGAGGCTGAATCCATTCACAGATTTAGGCTGTAACATCATGCCACCCAACACACCCCCCCCCCCCCCACCCGCGTTATCGCTGTTTTCTGTTCCGTTGCCGTGGCGTCTCCGGTTGCATCGCTCCCATCTTCGGAAGTGAGTGACTTCCGGAAGCTTCCGTCACACTCATCCTGCTTATAGCAGAAAATGTCCCGTCAGTCAGGAGTAGTGGCGGGTCAGCGGATTTAGTCTTGCCGCCTGCAGCTCTTTCAAGGTGTTCTAGCATGGCTAAATTCAGCAGCATCAATGCTTTTAGACAAGCTAAACCCAGACCCCCTCTCCACCCCCACCCGGGGAGCTCATGTGTTTTTGTTGCTGTGGACAGACAGGCGCTGCTGCTCAGTCTGCTGTCAGTGCCTCGCGTGGGAGAATCGCTGGGACTCTGTCACTGGCGTCTGTGTCATGCACTTGGACGGGTTGCAATGTTGTTAGGGCAACAAGCGTGATCATTTGCGCCAGCCATGAAATTAAGACTCTGTGTTCTGTGATCCGCACAAGGGTTATTTTTAGGAAGTCAGCGATTGTGGTTAATGTGCTGGGATATGTAACACTCTGAAACAGGAAGCAGAAATCCTATTTCGCATTTTAGTATTAATCTTGGAAATGGGGCATCGCCTGTTGTACATTCTCACACAGTTTTGCCTGTAATCAAAACCAAGGCTGAATCTGCTTTTATGCAGTGGCGGGGAGGTTTGTTAAGTTATACTCTTGATTGAAGCGTTCCAGCTTGCAAGTTTCTTGTGGGCTGTTTAATCATTTAAAGCATCATTTGAATTCCACATGACTTCACTGTGTGTTTGCAAAATATACACTGAATGGCCACTTTATTACAGAGACCATCTAGTGCTGCATTGGACCTGCTTTGGCCTTCAGAACAACAGCAATTACTCATGGTATAGATTCCACTAGGTGTTGACATAATTCTGCAGAAATCTTGGCCCATGCAGACGCAACAGCTTCTCACAATTGCTGCAAATGAGTCGGAGGTGCTGACAAACTCTGAGCAGCCTGTTCTGTCTCATCCCAGTGAATCTCTGTTGGATTAAGATCTGGGGCTGTGAAGGCCAGAGAAGGAAAACTCATGGTCCTGTCATGGTCCTGTAACTGATCCATGACTACATGACTTTTGGGGCATGGTGTCCTGCCACAGGGTAAACAGCTGCCATGAAGGGATGAACTCGGTCATTCACAAGGCTTAGGTCAGCCCTAGGTCAAAGGGTGAACCAAGAACACATTTCCCACACCATCGCCCCCCAGCCTGAACTGTTGACACCTGACAGGACTCGTGGATTCATGCTGCTTGTGTCAAATTCTGACCCTCCTGTCAGCATGGTGCAAACAAAATCTGGATTCTCCTGACCAGGTGATGTTTCTCCACAGATCAGTGATCCAGGTGTTGAAGTCTTGACCTTCTCATTCCCTTAGACAGCAACGACCCTCGAACTGGGCACCTGCTGTTGTAGCCCATCCGTGCTAAGGAATGAGTTGTGGTGTATTCAGACATGTTAGTTAGAGCGCCCATGTTGCATGCCGTTGCAGCTCGTCTGTGTCCACCGGTTTGTCAGAACGATTCTGGACGTCCTCCTCTGACCCCTTTCGATGAGTTTAAGCCCACACCATCCCCTTTTGCTGGGTGATGCTTTTCCTTCATCACAGCCAACACTACAAGTTTGGCAGGTTTTTAAATTATGGAACCAGCTAGTCTAAAACACTTCAGATTGTTTGATTGTTTTCCACTGACCAGATTTTATGCTGCATTACTCTAATTTCCATGTGTGTGTGTATGTGTGTGTGTGTGACTCTTAACGAGTCCATGCTGTACATTGTCACTTTAACGAGTACATTAATTGTTACTCTTAAGTGCTTGTTTCTCAAATGTACCTGGCCCATCAGTGCCATATGCCTTTCATTGCAATCCCTACATACAAAGCCTCAAACATATAGGAGTCTCAATTATTGGTTCATCCTTTTTCCCCAAGAAACAATTAACTCGGACATAATGAATTCAAACCCCAAAAAGGACTTGCAGCTGAAAGAAATGTAATTATGTAATATGCTGCTCCCTCTGTTTATTCTGTGATTGTACTCTACAAAAACCAGGCCAGTGATGGCAGGTCATGTGACACAGCAATAGAGACATTTCCCTGCTCTCTTTAATAGGGTTGAACTTTGTATATACTTATAGAATTGTATAATGAAGTAAAATCACAAGGGGATACGTTTTTAACTTTCAGAAAAAGACAACGGAGTGGAAATCACTAAATAAGGATATTTCTCACACCTGTTTATAGCCCTGAAGATTTTTCTCACTTTGCATGCATGACGTAAAGTACCATGTTTAGTCCTGCTCTCCTTCCAAGTCTAAGTATTGACTTTTGTTTGTTCTAATGCTGAGATCTTCCCTCTGGGTCACGTGTGCTTCTACAATGAAAGAGGGCTGTTTCTGTGGTAATTTCTACATGGCCAGACATATTGGTGGAAAAGGTGGTTGGGCCTTCTGGGCTTCCGTCCCCAGACCCTCTGGTAGTGAAACTGTGGCTGCAGAAGGGCTTCCCCGTGCTGCCCTGCCTGTTGGTCAACGGCTGGACTACAACAGCGTGGGCATCTCTGTGGAGAGATCCCAACATGTACTGTGTAGTGCTTGCTGTGTGTGTGGGGGCGTGCGTGTTTGTGTATGCCGTAATCCACCAATCACACTCTCAGCAGAACCTTCTCGTAGACCATAATACGGCATTCCCACCATACTCCAGGATTTTCCCGGCTGCCCAGTCACATGCACGCTTTACAATACATTCCTCTTTCAGTGAGTTGAGTAGAAACAAAAAAGGTTTTGAATTCCTTCTGAATTCCTTTTACTAAGCCATTCGGATTGAATGGATTCAGTTCGACTGTCCATTTCAGTCTTTCTAACTAACAGAGGTTTTTTTTTTTTTTGTTTTTTTTTTACTTCATCAAAGAAACAATAATGTTTCTTATGCATAAATTAAGTAATTTGTCAGGGAAGGGCAGTTTCGATATTAGACCAGTTTGGGTTTATTATTTCAGCTGAATTCCTGTTTATTGTTGGACTCAAGTCTCATTTTCTAGTTTATACATTACATTTGTTTAACAGGAAGAATGTAATTGTTATATAATCTCAAAATGAAACACGTTGAATGGCGGGAGTGTCAAACTCCTGCCATTGTTCTTGTAGGCCAGTCAGCACTGTAAGGTCGACACCACCACCGTCTCCTAGGAACACATCTCCACACACCAAACACACACCAAATTAGCATCTTATTAATGACATTAGAGCCATCGCAGCAGAGACTCCTGGGATACGCAGCTTTACCAAGGTAAAAAAATTATGCGCATAGATTTCAGAACAGCAGGAACAGACAGAGCAGATTAGCCTTTTTAGCCAAAGTAATTAATCCAGGAAAAGAGGCTGTTATGTAAATGTCTACTCGAATAGTAAAAAAAAACCCAACAGAAGTTGTTTAAGTTCATAATGTGTTCGAGGACCAACGCTGCATGATTTCAGGTCTCTTTAAATATCTTCGTGATGGAGGAACAGTCCACCATTGCAAGATGTTATGATGCTACATCATGTTTGGAGGTTTCCGCAGGTGCTCCGTCTGATTCCCAGACGTACCCTGGCGTGACGGCTGAAGGTGTCGGCTGAGATCTCGGCCCACCGCCGCGCACAGCTGTCATTCCCGTGTTCACGATCCGCAGCGCCCATCAGACATCTCTGACACTTCAGTCTAGGGAAAGCCGGGAGCCGTCCGGTGATTGGCTTCCAGCTGCTGCCATGACGACGAATGCAGGCGCTGCAAACCCTTAAGGAGAGTCAGAACATCCTGCACTGTACTCCGTGTGTGTGTGTGTGTGTGTGTGTGTGTGTGTTTTCCCACATGCCTCACCTGAACCTGCCCCCTTATGAGAGAGGCCAGTGTTCCTCAGTGCGCTCGGTGGGGCCTGCCACATTTTGACTCTTCCCCAGCTAACATGCCTGAATTAATCCCCACTCCAGGCACAGAGAGGGCTGGGATTGAGGAATATGGCCTGCCTGTTGGACCCTGAGGTCTGAGAGGAGACATGGACCTAAAGTTCTAAATGCAATAGCTAGCTAAAGCTATATACATTCTAGCTGAGGTGTATGTAGGGCATTGCCAGCCATCTGTGCTCTGTTGGACCAGGACTTTGCTAGCAGGTCCCACTGATTCCTTGTTCTAAACCCAAGCACATAGTTGGGCGTTTGCATATGATTAGAGATGTCACAATCTGATTGGCTGTCGGTCCTCTCTTAAAACACCTTGACTGATGTTTTCACTGTAACCTTTTGTATTTAAAGGAGTTTAATGATTTCCAAATTTGTTTTTGTTACAGCACTCTATCTCCAATTTCATTGTTTTTTTAAAAAAATTATATTAATATAAAATATAACATTTTAAATATTTTTATATTAATATTTTTGATATTGTGTGTGGTTCTCTTACTGCATATTAGCTCATCTTGCTGTGTTGGTTGTGCTAAGGTGGGAAGGACAACTGAGGTGAAGATGTTGTGATTCAAGCTCATCCATCTCTCTCCTACTTATCACGACTGCATTACTATGTTTAGCTGCGACATTACTGGCCTGTAGGTGTTTATCTTTGGCTGACTCTTCCCTCCCTTCCCGCTGTATTTGTGTCATTAGCTCCTGCCTACAGTACTGAGGTCAGCAGCATCTCCAGAGCTCACCTGCCAATCAGACCCTCGCCACCTCACACGGCCCTGTCCTCCATGTGCACGCGCTGATCTCAGCGCAGTGGTGACCAGCAGTCAGATCAACAACCTGTTCTGTGTTGGGTTGAGTCACTGTTTGCAGACACTGGGATTATTGGTGCTGCGTCGTCTGTAGTCCAGAGAGATGGTGGTCAGAGGTGGGGAGGGACCGTGTTGTTTCTGGGGCTCATCGAGGGTTTTACACTTGGCACGTTCCCTTCACTGGGGCGTGGTGCGGTACTGGAGCCGGTGCCGCTCACCCTGGAATGTTGCGCGGGAGCGCTGGTGGAATGTGCTATTCGGCTGTGTGTGTGTGTGTGTGTGTGTGTGTGTGTGTAGAGTGCTAAAGGGAACAGGGGCTGTTTCTGTGGTGACATGTAGGCCAGGAAGCTCAGACATACAACAGAGAAAAGTTTATAACACTGGAAACTTTATGTGCACTTTATGTTTCACAAAAAACACCCTCGTATGCACACACACACACACACACACACATACATACACACACACTGTACGGACACAATAACCCTGTTGACGCACCTGCTTTGATAATGACTTCAGAGCCTGTGCAGCTGTCGTCTGTGATCAGAGCACCTGTGAGACGCAGTTTAATGCTCACACTTTTAATGAGAGGTGCAGAGCAGCGGCCGGGCAACACGGCGCCCCCTGGTGTTCAGCCGCTCCTCGGGGAAGCTGGGAGAGGCACTGTGGCTGTGAGGACTTCACATGGGGCGCCACACGCTCACAAAGCCTTCTGTCTGACGGGCCGGTCGCTGCCAGCCGCTGTGGTGTTCCAGAGCGTTTCTCCATGGCCCTGACTGGTAGTTACCATTTACCCCCACCTCTGTCTGCTTGTGTCTCTCATGACTGGTAGTTACCATTTACCCCCACCTCTGTCTGCTTGTGTCTCTCATGACTGGTAGTTACCATTTACCCCCACCTCTGTCTGCTTGTGTCTCTCATGACTGGTAGTTACCATTTACCCCACCTCTGTCTGCTTGTGTCTCTCATGACTGGTAGTTACCATTTACCCCCACCTCTGTCTGCTTGTGTCTCTCATGACTGGTAGTTACCATTTACCCCCACCTGTGTCTGCTTGTGTCTCTCATGACTGGTAGTTACCATTTACCCCCACCTGTGTCTGCTTGTGTCTCTCATGACTGGTAGTTACCATTTACCCCCACCTCTGTCTGCTTGTGTCTCTCATGACTGGTAGTTACCATTTACCCCCACCTGTGTCTGCTTGTGTCTCTCATGACTGGTAGTTACCATTTACCCCCACCTCTGTCTGCTTGTGTCTCTCATGACTGGTAGTTACCATTTACCCCCACCTCTGTCTGCTTGTGTCTCTCATGACTGGTAGTTACCATTTACCCCCACCTGTGTCTGCTTGTGTCTCTCATGACTGGTAGTTACCATTTACCCCCACCTCTGTCTGCTTGTGTCTCTCATGACTGGTAGTTACCATTTACCCCCACCTCTGTCTGCTTGTGTCTCTCATGACTGGTAGTTACCATTTACCCCCACCTGTGTCTGCTTGTGTCTCTCATGACTGGTAGTTACCATTTACCCCCACCTGTGTCTGCTTGTGTCTCTCATGACTGGTAGTTACCCCCACTCGCACTGTTTCAAGCCCTCTGTCTTTGTCCCTTGTTCTACTCTTTCTTCACTCTTGACTGCCCTATTTCACTCTTCTTTCTTATTTTGCCCTCTCTATCTCTGGCCTGTTTCATGTTTTCCCTCTCCCTGTCTCCTTATAGTGCCTATTCCCTCCCTATATCTCCCTATAGTCCCTATATCTCCCTATAGTGCCTATTCCCTCCCTATATCTCCCTATAGTCCCTATATCTCCCTATAGTGCCTATTCCCTCCCTATATCTCCCTATAGTTAGGTTACGTACTTGGAAATATTCTCAGCTCGCCGCCGCGCTTGCCAGCGCTGATGACGTCATCACTTTTTCGTGGTCTCGCTGGACTCGCACTTAAAATGAATGAATTGGTGGCTAATTTTACGTGATACCGAGTGTCCGTCAGTCATTTTGAACACAATAAATCTTATTGAACATGTTCGTGTTTGTTCTGTTGTATTCCGTTCAGTAGATCAAAAGTTCTGGAGTTTTGAAGATTAAGGTGATTTGTAAGCGCTAAATAAAGTAACTTCCCGTTCGAAGGCAGAATTAATTCATGGTTAGGCAGATTTTATAAACTCTTAACTGCTACCATGTGAAATTTCATAACCATTCGAGAACCGGCAGTGAGTGAATTTGTTCAGTACAAAAACGCACATCCTGCAGGTCGAGTACATGTAGCTTAGACGCTAAAGTCTCCACAGAAAAGGATAACCAGTAATTCCTCCCTTAATCTTTGACCTTGACATTTGACCTGTATTGAATAAAGTAATGTTGATGTGGTTACATATCCTGAAGGCCAATTGTATTTTATTCCTTCCTTGAAAATTTCATTTCATTATCTTCATTATTTCCAGAGTAATAGTGGTTTAAAGTTGAGACATTTTTGTCACAATTTTATTTCTTTGTTCTAATGCATTTCAATGAGCCCTAAAAATCCCTAAATAACACACTTTAAAATGTCATAACTTCTGTTTGGATTGATGGATTCTAACATATGAGGTGTCATTTTTAATGTCTCACCAGGACCTATTCAATGGGCCAAGTTTTAAACCCATTAGAATAATCTGAAAAATTTATCCAAGTACCTACTATAGTGCCTATTCCCTTCCTATATCTCCCTATTCCCTCAATATAGTCCCTATATCTCCCTATATCCTCCCTATAATCCTTATTCTCTGTGTCTCCCTATTAGCAGTCTCAGTCGAATCCTTCCTCCCCGCTCCTCGTAGTCTTCCTCAGCATGGTCTGGGTACTGGCGACGGTGTGTCAAATGCAGCACTGCTGTAAGACTCTCGCCCCCCCCCCCCCCCACTATCACAGCACTGCTCCTGTAAACCTATGGCAGCTACCAGAGAAGGAGGGCTAGAGGTGACCGTTAGCACTGGTGTGAAAAGGGCCGGGTGGACGCGCCACACCCCCTTCATTCATTCATCGGGGAGACATTCACTCAGAGACTGTAGCTCATCTGTTGTCCCAGTTTATGTTCAACCTTTTCCAGCCTTTCATCAAGATTTGGTTTGGATATTTTTTTGGATATATTTTTTGGTTTGGATATATTTTGGATTTTTTTTCTCTGGAGTGTCGGATTACTCTCAGCCCAGGAGTGATGTAGCCACACCATTGGACCTGATGCATTTATGTTAGCACCACAACCAAGATGTACCATGTATCTGCCATGATTGGGGTTGACCGCCAATCAGATACTTTCCAAGGAAGTCATGTGATCGATCATACACTGACCAGGTAGAGGGTTGTTGTCAAATTGTGTTTAGCAGCAAATTGCATCTGTAGAACGGAAGTGCGTCTAGAAGACAGATGTGTCTAATACAGTATGCAGCATGTGCCTGGTTACCACTAACTTTAGCTAGTCCAGGACAGGATTTGGAATCTCAGTACGGATTTGAAGACCTTGCTATAGCTTTCTTTGATTATTAAGAGATTGGGAGGAGGGGGGGGGTATGTTCCTTTCTAGGTACGTGGTGAGAGAGATTATGGGTGGAGCCTTGTGTACTAACTCAGGGCTGCACTGCACGCAACGCTGTACTGGCATTAAGAAGCCGGCTACGTTATAGAAGCCCCTCAGGCGTTTGAACAGGCCTTCAGGGCAGAGTCAGTCATGCCCGCCAGCTTCTCTCTGGTTTCTCATCAGACATTTTTGTCGGAGTTAATCTAAACTTTAATCCTCGCTGCTCGCGCGGGCGCCGCGGAGACGGGCTCGGCTTCACGGCTTAAGGCGAAGGCTCGGTGAAGAGTGGGGAAGGCAGAGGGCACACGCGCCTGAGGGGCTGATTTAACGGCCTTATTCGTGCTCCAGATATCTGCCAGTAAGCGGTGGCGCTGTGGCACGCGCACATATGCATGACTTCACAGTGAACCGAAACAAGCATGACATTGCACTGAACCAAAACAAACAGGCCGCGTTTGTTCATGGGTCTGCCGCATTTATTCCACATGTTTTTTAATCTCTTTTTGCTTTTCTTTTTCTATTTCACACACACGCACACACACACACACACACACACACACACACACACACACACACACACACATACAAAACTTTAAGAGTGGGATATTGAGGGGTCAGGGAAGAGTTGGAGTGGACAACAGAGGTCGAGGTTTTGCTTTGCTAATGGAAGGTGTGTGTGTGTGTGTGTGTGTGTGTGTGTGTGTGTGTGTGTGTTTACTACGTTAACAGCATTAAGGTGATTGAGATTTATTTTAGTGTGTTTGGCAGTCCTTTGGTATTTGTGTGTGTGTGTGTGCGTGTGTGTGTGTCAGACTGACAACAGAGATGTGAATCAGGGTGTGCGTGTGAGCATGTTGGCATAATGACTTATGAACACTGCAGAAGTGGCACTCTGATAAAGGACTTGTGTGACATGGGAGTAATATCACTTAGCTCCAGAGAAAATACTTTAAAAAATGTTGTTATTGCACTTTGTCCACATCTATGACAGTAAAATCAATCTTCACCCTGGATTCTCTTTTGGCTGTAACATATTGGATCACCAACAATCAGCCTAGCAGTACACACACACACACACACACACACACGGACACACACACACACACAGACACGCACACACACACACACACACACACACACACACACACACACACACACACACACACACACACACACACACACACACACAGAAACACATACAGAAACACATGTGTGTGTGTTCTAAGAGCCCTGACCAGTGTTGAAATGCACGAGAAAAGCCGCATCTAAGCAGATCATGTATCCTGTCCTGTTACGTCCTTGGTGAGCTGCGTAATCAGTCCCTTTCCAGGACTGACCTGGAGTTTGAAGCGGATCACTCTACCTCTGCACACCACGGAACACCTTTCAGCCTGATCACCCAAACCTGAAGATCAGTCTGGGCTGGACGGGGACCGCTGAGGTCCAGGATGTAAAACTCCTCCCCTGGATTTAGTTCCAGCCGTCTGGTTTTACTCATGACTTCCTGAAAGTGAAATTAACTGGTTGGCATAGAACAATGAACTTCCACTTTTTCACCTAGCTTAGACCCTGAACTTCAACTTTTTGACCGTACATCCACACTTTACTATGGAGCAAAGTTCAGATTTCTACATTTTATTTATGCATATTGCTGAACCTGTTGGTGGTAGTTGGCAGGTTGTGGTGAACGTTCACAAAGCAGAGAGATCACAAAGCCTGAAGAAATAATCAATGCCCTCATTGGAGCAGCAGATTCCGGTCTGTGCGCACGTTCTCAAGGTGTTGCACGTAAACCTGAGACGACAGTCACTGAACGGTGCTTCACAACAGAAGCAATAAGTTCCCTTTGTTCTCGCTAAAGGTCTCCCTGCTCACTGTTCTCCGACGGCAGCCACGGAGGCCGCGTGCCTTTCAGAGCCCAGTGTTTTCTCAGGCTCTATTATGGGAGCCGTGCTGTGGGTTCCTCCAGCCTTGGCGTGTGAATGGGCTCCGAGTCTCGAAGAGGGATGTGAGAGAGGCTTCTCTTCATCATCGTGCCAAGAACCAGACGGCGCGTCGGGCCCACCGACAGGACGCACGCAGACGGACCGCGCGCGCCCTCGCTGTTCCGCCATTGAAAACGTTGGCAAATTGGTAATGGATGTCTGAGGCCACGGGACGGTGGCAGGTGCGTCTTCGGATCGCTCTGTCAGTTCGCCTTCGGACGGACAACCCGAAAGGTTGGCCGGTTCTTGTCACGTCGTGGTTTTTCCTATGTGCCATTTAAAAATTTGTCTATCGTGATGAGGTGATTTATCAACTCTGACCCCACATGTCCATCGTTCTGTTAACGCGTATGCATAGCACGGCACACTCAGATTTATGCATGATCCGTGCTGAACTATCTCTCTCCCTCCTGCTCTCTCTCTCTCTCTCGTTATCTCTCTTAGAGTACAGTTTAAAAAGCCCATCTGGTCCTGCTGAGACACTGATTAACCCCATCTCCATGGTAACGACCCCCCCACATTGACTGTTGTCACTATTTCTATGGCGTTAGTCCCTTACAAACCTCTCCTGCTCATTTGCTGTGCAGAGTTTCAGCAATTCATAACTGGAGTTAAAAATGAAAGGCTTTTTCCTGTCTCTTGGAGGCCTGAGAGATGAGAAATTCAGCAAGGGAGTTGTGTGCCTCATAGCAGTTTAAGAAGACAGCACACCCTTCACTCTCCTTAAACAGTCTCCATAAACACACGTTAAACGGAGTGTATTGGAGACGCTTTCTTTTGCCTCGGAGCATTCCAGCCCTAACGAGCGCTCTTCTGTTTGTGCGCTGGTGTCGGTTCCTTCACAAGACCGGAGTGGGCCTTTAAGAGGAACGGGCCCAGGTCCGAGATCACTGCCCTGCACGACACCTTCCCGAACAAAAGCCAGCGGGCCGAGGACAACAAGACCTCCCGGGCCGTTGGGAAAGAGGCTCAGGTCCAATCCAATCCGCTTCTCCTTCCTCCCTCCTCCCTCCTCCTCCTCCTCCTCCTCTTCCCATCCCGTTTCTCTCTTCCTCTGGCTGTGCCTTGCTGGAGGTTCCTCTGTCTTTGATATGCACAGACATCTCTGATGCCTACCGTAATGCGTCAGCAGTGTTCAAAGAGCCTCAAGTCTGGCTTCGCGGCCACATATTGTTTTGATGGTCGGGATCCGGTGCTGGAAGAAACGCAGACGAGAATCTAGGCCGCCGCGCTCCTGAATTACAATACAGGAGGGGGTGATGAAATCCCTCCACTGCCGCCAGACTCCTCCAGTTTAGTGTTTAAAACCAATTAACCTGCACCTTTGTTTGCGAGCTGTATGCTGCGGAAGACGCTTGATGTGGAGACTTGAGGTGAGCGTGTCTCTCTGGGCTTTGTCGTGTATGTTTTTGCTGTGTGTTTGAAGTCTCGAGTTTTCACCTCATGAGATGTTTCAAGTCATAAACTGTTTTTTTTTATGTGCTTGATTTGGTTTTAAAATTTTGCTGTAATGACATGATCTCTGGCAGGAAAAGAAAAGTTTCTGAAAACAATTTTGAAACCAATACACGTGGCAAACAAGAATCTCACTGCGACTTTGAACCTTAACAAAAGAGTTTTGAATGGCTGTCCTGAAAGATTTTGTATGTAATGATGTGCTGTTGTCATGGACTAATGCTAAACTTCACAAAGCCTCTCCGTTGCCTGCTGCTCATCAGATCCGCTCATAAAGTACACGTTCACACTCTCTGAAACGCTTAGTGCACCAAAGCACACATTCTGGAGACATTACTTTTCAAACTACAGTCTTAACTCACTGTAAAGTTTAATGTCGCCTAATCCACCATGTTTTATTGTCTGTAAAGTTGAACTTTGAAGGACTTATGCCTTTGAAATGAAGTGTACTGGGGTGAAGAGGCTTCCTCTCCTCTCCTCCCCTCTCTCCTCCCCTCCCCTCTCTTCAGCCTCTCGTGAAACACTCCTGCACCTCTTGTTTTTCTCCTGCTTTCGTCTCTTACTCCTCCTTCTCATCCCCTCCTCTCTTGTTCACAGCGACCATGACGAGCGCTACGTCTCCCATCCTCCTCAAATGGGACCCCAAGAGTCTGGAGATCCGCACCCTGACTGTGGAGAGACTGCTGGAGCCGCTGGTCACACAGGTAGGAGCCCTGCGGCCGCTCTGCTGGAGATGAGTGTCAGGTGCTGTAGTGACGTATGTCGGCGTTAGAATGTTCGGTAGATATGATGGTGTGACCTTTATATAAATGTCACATAATGTAATTAATTAAATTTTAATATCCATAATTCATTAAGTGGGTGGGATCCCACAAATCTTTGAAAATGGCAACCGCACATGATGAAAATGACACTGCACAGTCTGAATTTTCGTGTTTACGCACTCAAGTGATTATTCTCTTTAAATCAGATTTGTATCTAACAGTGTCTTAACCCATGAAGGATGAAATTTGACACTAGAGTTGAATTTTTTCTGCAGTGTCTGTGAATGCAGTTTGACTCTTAAGCCTTGAAATGCGATCATTTCGTGGCTGGTTTGCCGGCAGCTGAATGTTCGATTTTTGTGAGCGAGACCTTGAGTCTGAGATGCTGAGAGTGGGCAGTTTTCTCATTAAATTACCCTCAAACAGTCCTGCTTCAAACAGCCCTGTCTTCACCGTATCTCGCCATGCTGTTCTCGGTGCTCATGGCCATGCTTTGCATCGGCGTGTCAGTCTAACGAGGGCCTGTCAGTCTAACGAGGGCCTACCAGTCTTAACGAATGCCTGCAAGGCTGCGTTGCTTATATCTGAATAGCTGCATTAAACAAAGAAGACAACAAACATAAGAGACCAGCCATCTTCTCAGCTTGACTAAATGGTTTTGTTCTGAGTGGATTGATTTTTATGGCTCTGCAGTAGAGGTGATGAGATTGACTTTGTTCCAAGGAGGACTAAATGAGGCAATTTTTTTATTTCTTGTAATGCCTAATGCCTTATACCAATTATGGCTTTATAAACAGCTACTCTTAACAGTCTGTGTGGGCTTAATGTTGACATTATTGACTGGAGCTCTGGTGAAAAGCTTGGGCTATTAGGGAATGAGTTCCATTATGTGGTCAGCAATTAGTACGTTGCAAAATTTAGTTATTCAAATAATCGTTTTTTTTTCTTTTTTTTGCTAAACTTTGAGGTTGTTGAAAAAAGAAACAGAAAGAGAACAGAAAGACATGCAGTATGGGACAAAGAGGTGTTGTAGGGATATAATGGGGTAGTGATATTATGGAGTAGTGAGGTTGTGATATGAGGTAGTGGGGTAGTGATGTAGTGGGGTATCAATATAATGGGGGAGTGATATGGGGTAGTGATGTAGTGGGATATCGATATAATGAGGTAGTGATATAGGGTAGTGAGGTAGTGGTGTAGTGGGATATTGATATAATGGGGTAGTGATGTGGGGTAGTGGTGTAGTGGGGTATAAATATAGGTATAGGTAGGGAACTGGTCTTGTGACCAGATGTAGTGAGGTAGTGATGTTGTGGGGTATCAATATAATGGGGGAGTGATATGGGGTAGTGAGGTAGTGGGGTATTGGTGTAATGGGGTATAAATATAATGGGGTAGTGGGGTGGTGATGTAGTGGGATGTAGATATAATGGGGTAGTGATATGGGGTAGTGATTTAGTGGGGTATCAATATAATGGGGGAGTGATATGGGGTAGTGAGGTAGTGGGGTAGTGGTGTAATGGGGTATACATATAATGGGGTAGTGGGGTAGTGATGTAGTGGGATATAGATATAATGGGGTAGTGATATGGGGTAGTGGTATAGTGGTGTAATGGGGTATAAATACAATGGGGTATAGATATAATGGGGTAGTGGTATGGGGTAGTAGGGTAGTGAGGTAGTGGGGTATATATATATATATATATATATATATATATATATATATATATATATATATATATATATATATATATATATATATACAGTTGTGATCAAATTTATTCAACCCCCAATGCTGCGAAGGGTTTTATGGAATTCAGTGCACATTTGTAATTGTGTTCATAATGAAATCTTACAAGGACTTGTTAAAGAACTAAATGCAACTAAGATAGCATCAATTTTTTTTGTCATAAAGTATTAAATGGCCTTTTTGTGATTTCTTCATTGACACAATTATTCAACCCCTTTACGACTACCACTCCTAAGAACAGAGGTTCATTCCAGTGTTTTCCATCAGGTATTGAAAACATCTGTGGATGTCAACGAGCAGCAATCAAGCATGATAAGCACCAATTAGGCAGATTTAAAAGGACTGTGATACTCAGCTCCTTCTAGACATCTACTGGTGTGTTTCCAAGCATGGTGAAGGCAAGAGAATGGTCCCAGAAGACAAGAGAAGAGGTTATTGCTCTTCACAAGAATGGCAATGGATATAAAAAGATTGCGAAGTTGTTAAATATTCCAAGAGACACTATCGGAAGTATCATTCGCAAGTTCAAGTTAAAGGGCACAGTGGAAACGTTACCTGGTCGTGGCAGAAAGAAGATCCTGACCGCGACTGCTGTGCGCTACCTGAAGCGTAATGTGGAGAAAAATCCCCGCGTGACTGCTAAGGAACTGAAAAAAGACCTGTCAGATGTGGGCACTGAAGTTTCAGCTCAGACAATAAGGCGCGCACTGCATAACGAAGACCTCCATGCCAGAATGCCCAGACGCACCCCCTTGCTGACTCCAAAGAACAAGAAAAGTCGACTGCAGTATGCCAAAAGTCATGTGGACAAGCCACAAAGGTTTTGGAACAGGTTTTGGAAACTAAATTAGAACTGTTTGGGACAATGGACCAGCGCTATGTTTGGAGAAGGAAGAACCAGGCTTATGAACAAAAGAACACCTTGCCTACTGTGAAGCATGGCGGGGGGTCAATTATGCTTTGGGGCTGTTTTGCTTCTAATGGTACAGGAAAGCTTCAACGTGTGCAGGGTACCATGAATTCCCTTCAGTACCAGGAGATCTTGGAGGAAAATGTGATGGAGTCAGTCACAAACCTGCGGCTTGGGAGACGTTGGACCTTCCAACAGGACAATGATCCGAAGCACACATCCAAGTCCACTAGAGCATGGTTGAACATGAAAGGCTGGAACATTCTAGAGTGGCCATCGCAATCACCAGACTTAAATCCAATTGAGAACCTCTGGTGGGACCTAAAGAAGGCAGTTGCAGTGCGCAAGCCTAAGAATGTGACTGAACTGGAGGCTTTTGCCCATGAAGAATGGGCTAAGATACCCATAGGTCGCTGCAAGACACTTGTGTCAAGCTATGCTTCACGCTTGAAAGCTGTCATAACTGGAAAAGGATGTTGTACTAAGTACTAAAAAATAATGTCACTAGGGGGTTGAATAAAACTGATAATGATGTGAGCACAGTAAAGACATTTGTGGTTATTCCATCATAAATATTATGTTATGTTTGTCTAATTTATAAGTGCCTCTTTGATATAATTGTAAATAAGATGACTGAAATGATCAAAATCAATGTCAAACTGGCCAAAACACTTTATTTCAGTGGGGGTTGAATAAATTTGATCACAACTGTATATATATATATATATATATATAATGGGGTAGTGATATGGGGCAGTGGTGTAGTGGGGTATAAATATAGGTATAGATAGATATAGGGGCAGTCATGGTCCTGTGGTAGGGAACTGGTCTTGTGATATGGGGTAGTGGTGTAATGGGGTGTATATATATAATGGGGTAGTGATATGGGGTAGTGGTGTAGTGGGGTATAGATATAATGGGGTAGTGATATGGGGTAGTGAGGCAGTGGTGTAGTGGGGTATAAATATAGGTATAGATAGATATAGGGGCAGTCATGGTCCTGTGGTAGGGAACTGGTCTTGTGATATGGGGTAGTGGTGTAATGGGGTGTATATATATAATGGGGTAGTGATATGGGGTAGTGGGGTAGTGGTGTAGTGGGGTATAGATATAATGGGGTAGTGATAAAGGGTATTGAGGTAGTGGGGTAGTGATGTAGTGGGCTATAGATATAATGGGGTAGTGATATGGGGTAGTGAGGTAGTGGGTTATAGATATAATGGGGTAGTGATATGGGGTAGTGAGGTAGTGATGTAGTGGGGTATATATATAATGGCGTAGTGATATGGGGTAGTGAGGTAGTGGGGTATAAATATAATGGGATAGTGATATGGGGTAGTGGGGTATAGATATAATGGGGTAGTGATATGGGGTAGTGATGTATTGGGGTATAGATATAATGGGGTAGTGATGTATTGGGGTAGTGATATGGGGTAGTGGGTTAGTGAGGTAGTGGGGTATAGATATAATGGGGTAGTGATATGAGGTAGTGGGGTAGTGATGTATTGGGGTATAGATATAATGGGGTAGTGATATGGGGTAGTGAGGTAGTGGGGTATAGATATTATGGGGTAGTGATATGGGGTAGTGAGGTAGTGGGGTAGTGAGTTGTCCTGCAGTGATGATTATCTCTGTCTACTGATACAAAAGAACAGTGAAACAGTGCACAAGGAGTCACTATAAAGGAGGGTTACTGCAACCTCTTCCCCCTCTATATCTCCCCATAGGCTTTCATTCTCTCTCCACCTCATATAGGCTCTCTCTCTTGATCACTGTTAAACAAGTTTTCTCTCTCTCTTGTTCACTTTCACATAATTGCTCTCTCCTCCCTTCACTCATGCTCTCTCTCTCTCTTTCTCTCCCCCTCATCCACCCATGCACACACACACACTGAACACCATGATGAAGGGTCTCCTCCCACAAGGTTTCCACCAGCAGCCCGGCTGGCCTGTTCAAAGGCCCTGTTGGGCAGCCTTGCCTTTTCACCCAATCACACAGTGCTGATGAGGAAGGGACAGCTCCGCTCCCGCCTCTCCCAGTGTCCATCTGCACCACTGGCTGCCACTCCAGCAACCTCCCACACTGTAGCAAACCCACCTCTGATTGGAGCTTCACTGGCTGCCAACCAGCTCCAGGTGAAAACCAGTGTCACCCAGTGAACCCGCTTCTGTTGTTTTTCCCAGTTTCAGTTGCGTCTCCCACAACATCGGGCGCACGGAGTGTGTGAAGTTGGGTGGCAGACCCAACTTGAGAATGAGTGTGATTTAGGAAAGGAAAAACAAAACAAGAGACAAACATATTTATCCTCAGAGACAGAAGGAGAGAGATACAGCTCAACTAGCAGCTGCATGTTTCCCTCTTCAAAACATACACACACACACACACACACACACACACACACACACACACACACACCCTTTCCCAAGCTTTATGTCTTCTCACCACATTGGTCACCTAAACCACTGCCTAGCCAAAAAGCACCTAACGAAGTTTCAGCTCCTACCAGAGGCTGCAGGGCAGAGGGGATTTACACCGAAACCTTTCGATTGAAGAACTGCTCATGCCACCTAATGTAGATTTACAGGGCAAATGATGATGTATAGCAGAAACTCTTTTCCCATCAGCTCGGAGGTGTGTGGTTGCGGCAGGATTTCTGGGTGCCCAGCAAATGTGCACCCGAGGACACAACAGATCACTGTTCAAAATGTCATTACTGCTGATGGAGCTGGCTGAGCACATGTAGATGAGTCAAGCGGAGGGATCTCCCACAATTCAGAGCGTGTAGACGTCCCCGTCCAGAAGCAGAGCTGTCTGTCACGTTAAACGGTTATAGGAGCTCATGAGATATGACAACACGGGCTATTGTCAGTCGATTTTAGTGGTCAATGCCAGACTAGTGTTTTCAGCTGCCCTCGTGATTGATGGGGCTTCAGAACCCTTTCCTGCATCTACTAAATGAAACATTGAGGACTGGTGGTCTGTGTGTTAGAGGTTTGGACTTGGGAGGACCAAGAGATATAAACAGAATGGTCAGTTACAGATACAAAAAAAACAAAAAGCCACAAGGAGACAGTCTCGTGTAAGGTCTGTTGTTGAAAGTTTAACTGTTGACACTAAAGCTGCTGTGGAAAAGCTGTAAGGTTTGTTGACAGTAAAGTTACTGTATAAAACCTGTGTAAGGTTTGCCATTGACAGTATACAGTAATTCTTGTATTAAATCTGTGCTCTTGACAGCATAGCTGACGTATAAAATCTGGGCAAGGTTTTTCGTTGACATTGAAGCTGTTGTATGAAACCTGTGTAAGGTTTGTTGTTGACAGTATAGCTGCTGTCCAAACAGCCTTGTTGAGGAAACAAGCTGATATTTGCCAGCTAAACAAACAGCTAATGAGTGTCAGGATGAACCTTTTGGGCGAGTCCAATCTGATCCCTACCTGGCGAGCCTTTCCCAGGCATATGGGTCTTTTTGTCATTGTGAGGCAACATAGGCGGTCTGTTTGTCTCCTTGTGAAAGAAATGTTCAAACTCGGCACACAGAAACAGCATCTCCACAGCCATTTAGAGAAGCCAACAGATGAGGTGTGAAGTCTCAGTGCTGGGCTTTATATGGCACTACTGCTGAAGACTGGCCAAATACTTCAAAAATTATATATATATATATATATATATATATATATATATATATATATATATATATATATATATATATATATATATATATAGTGTGTGTGTGTGTGTGCTATCTATTCTTCCACTGCTTTTTATATTTTCTGTCATTATCTGTACAGCTTACGGCTCACGTCTGCTGCGTTCTACAAATTCACACAAAGCCTTCCTCTCTTTCTCACTTCTACATCCCCTTCTCTCTTTCTCTTTCTCCATCACCCCCTCCAACCGCTCCCACTCTCTCCATCTCTGTCCTGACGTAAAATTCATGCAGTCAGTTTGATTAATGGCAGTTTCTAATTCAAACAATAGTTCAACACGTTGGGGTGAGACTCTGCCTCTAAATCACGCAGGGACGAACAGCAGCTATGCGTCCCTCTCTCTCTCTCTCTCTCTCTCTCTCTCTCTCTCTCTCTCTCTCTCTCTCTCTCTCTCTCTCTCTCTCTCTCTCTCTCTCTCTCCTTGTGCAGCCTGTGGAGGAGAGAAGGACCACCATGCCAACACCATGGCACAGAGCAGGGGAGAGAAGTGCAGGCAGGGTGTTCCCTCCCCTGGGCATGGCTGGGTGTTGCCCTTTGGGCTGGATGTTTGTGTCTGCAGCAGTTGACGAATGGCGCTGCTTCTAGCCACAGAGGGGCTGTGGCAGTGGGGTGTGATTGCCTGTAAGTGGGCCCTGACTCGGGGTCAGTCGCTGCCACTCCTTAGAGGTTGGCTGAAATTGATGGCTCCTCCCCTTCCAGCAGGGCAGTGCTAATTGGATGCTTCTGCAGGACTTGCTGCTGACAGCCAGGTGACGAGAGCCAGAGAATGTTCCGGTAACAAGATGCCCATGCAGACCACATCAGGTAGCAAGACTACTGCATGGCAGGTGATGGGGAGGGGCGTGGCTTGCGAATATCGATTTGCATAGATCAGTTTGTCTTTTACAGCTTGTCTTGTAATAGTAGTCTCTCAAATGTAGGAGCAGCTCTGGCCACTCAGATCATTAATACACGTTAGTTTTGTGCTTGAGCCATTAGTACATGGCCCCCTAGCTGTTGGTGGCCATGCCCTTTAATTGCAGTTTTGCTCCAGCTTTCCGGGAAGATTAGCACGTTGACAGTGGTGGTGGGCTAATGACCACAGGAGAAACATCAGAGGAAGACGATGCTGAGCTAGGTAGCACTGCGGTGATCACTCAGAGTCTGGCTTCAGGTGAGCGCCCCTCACACGACTAATTATGATTCATTCAGATGCTTCTATGTGCCGAGGGACAAAAAGAGAGACGAGAGAGAGAGAGAGAGAGACAGAGAGAGAGAGAGAGGGAAGTGGAGACTAAAAGATAGCGATCCGTGTATTTCTGTTCTTAACCAGAGTCTGAAAGTTTGTATTGTGATTTAAATAGAATTTGAATCTTATTTTTTATAAGAAATATATCATTTAGCTTTGTGCCTCTCCCGGTGGACGTGTAAGAATGCTCCTGGAAGGTTCCGCTTTGTTCTCGGGATGAAACCTGCCTCATTTTATGTTTTGATTTCCAAAGCAGGTATAGGGCATGAGACGACAGGATGAGATGCATTCATTTAACAAGATCACAGCTGGTGAATTGCGAGGCAGGAAGAGGCGGCCAGGGTCATGGCTCCTGTCACTCGTGGATACCTGTCTGTTCCAGCGACGGTCAAGGTGCTCGGATGTTAGATAGGGCAACGTGCAACGTGATATAGGAAGTGAGGAAGAGGAAGAGCTGACGGCAGATACGATTAGTTCCTGGGTCGGTTTTCCGTCGTCGTTGAAATATAAAAAGCCACCCCAGCAAATGCATTCAGCCTGACCACCAAACGATCTTACGCCATGTTCTCTGTATGATGGTTTAGGCCACACAGGCGTAATGAGTTGTGCATGTGCACTGCCACTAAGGTCATTCCAGCATGCGTATGGCTGTTCCTATAGGAACGACCCCCACTTGATTACGCCCACCCAAGCTCATAACTCACACAGGCTGGCCATTTAAGACGAGCGCCCCTCTGCACGCTGCTCAGGTTATTCAGGTGCTTCCTCACTCTGTGACAGTTATTAAAGCACCAGCAGACGTTTATTAAATCAGAGGCAAGGCTGCAGTGTTGACTCAAGGCTACAGGTCTCGTCAAGGGCCGCCCCGCAACTCGGAGAAAACCGTAAACAACACCAGCACACTCGCTCGTCCTGCTGCTTTCTTCAGCCGTAACGGATGACATGGATCCAGGCAATCGGCAGCAAAGGAAGCTGTTTCATCTTGTTCAATCCCAAGTGTGTGTGTGTGTGTGTGTGTGTGTGTGTGTGTGTGTGTGTGTGAGGGTAAAGCTATTTCAGATATGTGCCAGGCGGCGCAGTAGTTTCTGCTGTCGGCCTGGATGATGAGGTATGGTACAGGGACTAGAAAGGCTCGGCAGGGCCAGGACCAGACCTGCTTCCAACAGGGAACAGAGGGCCCACTGAAATACATCAGATCACCGAGCGACCAAAAGCAGAGAAACACACGTTACACCAACCTGAGAGCCTGTGTCTGTCTGCCCATGTCTCTCTCTCTCTCTCTCTCTCTCTGAGTGCATTACCTCTGAGCCCCTGCCCTACCTTTTCAGTGATGCGTTCTGTTGTCAGCTGGTATAACACGATGCCCATGGTGCCTTACTCTAGTAAGTAAGGTGTGATGGTTACACGTCTGATCCAGGGGTGCTGACGTCAGGAAAGTAAATGTCAGCAGGCGGATTCCTGTCATTATGTGATATTTATCACAATCACTTTACTTTCTGGATAGCACATACTCATTTGCTAGTAATTCTCTTTTGAAAAAGCAGGTTAAGGCCATCCAAATGTGTGTGTGTGTGTGTGTGTGTGTGTGTGTTTTGGCATATGCACATCTGTGCTTGTTTGTGCTCATGTATCAGCAGTCTTTGCACGGTATATTACAGAGTGCACGCCAGCTGAAGTTGGCATCTCAACTAATTAATAGTTCTTGCTCATTCCTGACGCCGTGGCTCCACCCAGAGAGGAGCGGGGGTGTGACTCCAGGTGGAGGTCTTCCAGGGTGACGGATGCGTGCTGTATTATGTTTGCTTGCCTCCCCATGCGAACACGGCTCGCTCCTCCTAATGACTGCAGAGACCCGGAGAAGAAAAGAGCCGAGATCCTGCAGCTGCCCCTGCTGGGAGTTCATTGGTTTGGAATGGAATACCTAATAGTGCGTTCATCTTAGCTGTGCGGTGCAGGGCACCGTGGGTCGTATGTAGCATGCAGTGGGGGAAGCAACCATGCATTGTGGTTCAGCTGGAGCAGTAGCCATGGGAAGTAGTGTTCTGGAAGTAGGGGACACTCTGAGCGTAAAGTAATGTAGAGTATAGACAGCGCTAATTGAACCTCTTTAAGCCTTCAGTGTTATAAGGGCTTGTCCATACTGTTTGTATTTGCCTGGGATTTTCTGTGGAAGTCGGTGAGTGAGTGAGTACAGTGTGTAAGAGTCTGAAGTGAGATAGCTCAGAGAAATGTGGGCAGGACCCTGGTGACTGATGCTTCAGATATCTAACCAAATATCTTTAACGGGTTCTTGGTTTACATTAGAATATCAGAGGTTATTATAAGTTGTATTCACAGAGTCGGTAGGGTTCCCATGTCCCGTGGTAATGATCAATGCATTGATTTTTTCTTTCTCTTGGAGCAATCCAAGTCAGAGACATGTTTTTAAAACTCTAAAGACAGAATGATGAGCTGTTTTGTTCCCACTCTTTCGATTTTGAAGCAGCAGTTCATGCACGCAGGGGGCCGATGGAAGCCCCCCCTCCCAGACGGCCCATGTTTCCCCCCTCTGAGTGCTCCGCAGACCATTCCCAGTGCTCCGGAGACCATTCCCAGTGCTCCGGACGCCATTCCCAGTGCTTTGGAGGCCATTCTCAGTGCTCCGGAGACCATTCCCAGTGCTCCAGAGACCATTCCCAGTGCTCCGGAGGCCATTCCCAGTGCTCCAGAGACCATTCCCAGTGCTCCAGAGACCATTCCCAGTGCTTTGGAGGCCATTCCCAGTGCTCCGGAGGCCATTCCCAGTGCTCCAGAGACCATTCCCAGTGCTCCAGAGACCATTCCCAGTGCTTTGGAGGCCATTCCCAGTGCTCCGGAGGCCATTCCCAGTGCTCCAGAGACCATTCCCAGTGCTTTGGAGGCCATTCCCAGTGCTCCAGAGACCATTCCCAGTGCTCCAGAGACCATTTCCAGTGCTCCGGAGACCATTTCCAGTGCTCCGGACGCCATTCCCAGCCGATGTCTGCGACACAGTGCTGTGATCTGAAGGTCGAAGAGATCCGCCTCTTCCGTCTCCAGGGCGGATTGCGCCTGCGTGAGAATGGGAACCCATGTGTGTGCCTAAGCCCACAACTCCTTCTGCTTATCTGCTCCTCTCCACAGACAGTGTAGACCTTCCTGTGAGCAGGTGGATGGATAGCCCATTTCCTATAATTAGCTATTATATACAGTGCTCTCATTTGGCTGTCTGAGCTTCAGTGGTATATTGGATTTCATTACCGGTCATAATGCAAGCAGAAATTCAAATGACTTCAAATGACTGTAATTCTTTACTGCAGAACTAATTTCAGCTCTGTTCTAATGGCCAGGTGAAGACTGTAGCAGAATCTTTAGGACACGCAGTTGAGATCACGTCTGGAGATCATGTGCCCACTGCTGTATAGAAATAGTTCTTGCGCTTTTGAGTTAAAACTGGTGCTCAAGGTTTTGTATTGGTATATGAGGGTATATTTCTACTCAAGGGAGACATTTGTATTTCAGTGAAAAGTCACTTGAGTGGAGCCTGTCACCTCAAGGACCCTTTAGCTCAACCTGAGCTGTAGCCTGAGTTTCATGGGCATATCTGTCTGGGACCCACTCTTAGACGTACAATGTGCACACATAGACACAGGCATGGATTGTTTGGATTCCTTGAATTCCTTGGATTGCTTATAATATTACTCAGATTAAGATTCAAACACCCTTCAATTATCAACACTACAGTTAATTATAAGAAAGAAAAAAAATGTGTCCTCATTAATTTCAAACCAACGGCTTTGTGTTTCGACCATCATTGTGCATTTTGATTGTTTGAACCTTTGATTCATATTGACGTGTAGGTATCTGAAATATTGGTGCTAATATATCCACAGTGTAAATTTCTATGTAGGGACATGCCATTAGTTATTTTGACTGCTGCTACCATTCTGGCTTGAAACAGGCAGGGACAGACATATGGAGGCAGGCATGCAGGGACAGAACTGGGGGGACAGACCCTTGGGGGACAGACATGTAAGGACAGTCACATGTGTAGGACCTGCATTTGCCTTTGGCTGCCGAAACCTTGGCTCCTCACACAGCAAACACCTTGATTACAACCACTGGAAGTGAACCTCACTGGATATGGGGGGGGACAATTCTTTATGTGTGCAGTCAGAGTGTAATTGCTCTGTGTAAGACAGCACCTGTCATTTGACACCTGCTGTTTTAATTCTGTCATCTTATCCCTGAGAGCTGAGGGCCTCTCCATCAGTGGAACCAGTGCTGATTTGTGGAGGTTGTTGCAGTGAGGTGAAGGAGTTTGTTTGGTCCTAGGAGAGCAGGATCTGAGCATTACCGCAGGGCTGAATTCAGCATGTTCTGGATCGGTTCAAGAAAGGTCCGCTTCATTATTAAACATCCCTTTTTATTTGAGTAGGAATATGTGGACTGGTGGTGAGGAATGAATATGCATGACTCTCAGAAGGGGACTGAGCTGATGTGTAATGTGATCATGTCTTTGAGGCATGTCGTTTTGAGAGTGGACCCTGCTTGTGTTCAGAACTACAGCTCTTCCACCTAATGCAGCCTTGGCATCATCTCATAACACCGTCCACCGTTGTGCTGACATGACGGGCAGAAAGGTGGATCTCGAGTGGCCAAGGCCAAGCGGATTTTGCCCTTTGGCGCCTCGCCCACCTACCCATAATCCCGTTTCTTGGAGGGCTTTGAGCTATCACAATATGGGATTTCTGGATGATGGTATTTTTTCTTCCATCCTCGTCAATTGGCCGAGAGATTTTCGTCTAGTGACGGAGCAGGTGGAGGATGAACTGACTCCTTGCACAATGTCTTCATCCTGAAGCTCACAGTTCAGGTGGGCTGGTGATGACCTGAAGAAGGACTATTTGGAAGCATTGTGCTGGAATGATTTGACATGAATGTACTCAGTGATAACACCTCTGACGAGCCAATCTAAGCTGTCATTGCAGAAGATTCAAGAACATCCAGTCTTTTAGGATGGCTTCTGTCTTTTCCCTTTACATAGACCCTGAGCTATTGATTAGCAGGACTGAGTGTGCTGGATTGCCCAGGTTGTCTTGTTTTTAAGATGAAGAAAACTAGTTTTATGGATCATCTTAAAACAGGTTTAGTTTTGAATGTTTCTTTTGGAATCATAGAAGGGAATAGGCTGCTACGCCCTGGGACAGTACATTACACAGTCACAGAGACAAATGATTGGCTAAAAATGAGCTAAAAAATAGTCCGTTAACATTTAATACATGCTGTAGGGGATGACTTTGGTTGGCCAGTCTGAGGGCCAGCTGGCTCCTGATTGGCTGCTTATTAGCCAGGTGAGCCTTTTCAGGGAAATGTCCCTTGTTGACACTTTATTGTTGCTGTTTGTGGATTGGGAATAACTTTCTTGACTGAGTCCTAGTAGTGGAAGTGCAGAAGCTGACATACATGTCATTTGTAGTTCCTTTCTTAAAGGCACATTTAATAATTTAGCATTTTTTTATTATGTATTACATGCTTAATCCTTTGTCTTACACAGCTATTTAAATTTGTACACAAAGAAATGGAGAATGATTAAGAATAGAGCCTTCCTTGTGAAAGGCCTGGGGTGCAGTTGAAACCAGCAGCACAGTCAAAGTCTAAACTGTGGAGGAGAGGAGAGGAGGAGACAGGAGACAGGAGGAGGGAGGAGGAGGAGACAGGAGGAGGGGGGAGGGGAGAGGAGGAGAGGAGAGGGAGGGGGGAGACAGGAGACAGGAGGAGGGGGGAGAGGAGGAGACAGGAGGAGGGGGGAGAGGAGGAGACAGGAGGAGGGAGGGGGAAAGGAGGAGACAGGAGGAGGGGGGAGGGGAGAGGAGGAGAGGAGAGGGAGGGGGGAGACAGGAGACAGGAGGAAAGGGGAGTGGAGGAGACAGAAGACAGGAGGAGGGGGGAGAGGAGGAGACAGGAGGAGGGAGGGGGGAAAGGAGGAGACAGGAGGTGAGGAGAGGGGGAGAGGAGGAGACAGGAGGAGGAGAGAGGAGTCTCCAGAGTGCTTGTTTCAGCTTATGGATTTCCAATACACTCTCTTTCTCCTGGACCTTTTAGATCTTTACAGTGATATTTATGATATGAATAGAAAGGTGTTTCAACAGAGATAGCATCCCAGCTCACTTAAGGTTTTCAATGTTCAGAGTGACTTTAACTACGTATAACATTAACAACCAATATCGGTAGTTTCTCTTTGACCTGCCCTGTTCAGCATATAACATGCAGGTATTGTTTAGATGTAGATCCCTCCACTTGGCAAAACACTCAACCTGCAAGATATCCATTCGAAGTCTAGATGACTATGTATGGAACAGTTAAAACTTGTCCTTTCAGTGCTGTTGAAATGTGGTGTGTAAACACTTCTGAATCCTGTCCAGGGCTTCAGCGCCCAGCTGGTGAGCAGTGAAGAACACAGGCCGTCTGCTAGCATTAGCTGTGACCCCAGCACATGTTGTTAGATTAGCTGATCAGCTCGCCACAGTGCTCACGTCCCTCACACCTACGTCGAGACCCACCGAGCTGTCGAGGCTCGAGTCGTGGGACTGACTCCCTCACCCCTTTACTTTTACTAGGAATGGAGAACTTTGAGAGGTGTTTCTCAAGCTGCCTGACTGCAGAGACATTACTGATACCTGTAATACCTCGTGATCACATGACCTGGGTGCTGTGTATTTAATAGTGCTGTCAATTCCAGGTGCCGCGATTAAAAGTCCTCACCAGGATTTTGCTCAAGCTTGCTAGATTTTCTAATTAGCAATCCAGGTAGAATTAGTGGAATCAACACAATCCAGGAAGCCTGAGCAAAATCCTGGTGAGGACTTTTAATCGCGGCACCTGGAATTGACAGCACTAGTATTTAAGATGCTGATGTACTGATGCTGAATGAAACTGTCAGGTGACCATAGGTCAAAGTCCATGTTCTGTCCTGCTAAGGAGCTGGTAAAAAAAATAATAACGTGCCGGCATCATTTTGAAAAATTGCATATCAGTGTGTTTTTATGACCATGATTGGCGTGTCGTCAAAAATCACTCATCGTAGGTTAGTAAAAATAAGATTTACAGCAAATGGGGGGGTGGGGGGGGGGGGGGGGGGGGTGGGGTTGTTTCTTCTGGTGTTTATGGTGTTACCAGGTACCAGGGGAGCTGGAATAAAGGACACATTACCACACTCAGCAAAGAGATGATAAGACTGGAAAATGGGGGTTGAGATGCAGCTTTTCTGGTGGCTTCAGAGTCCCTGCAAGGTGTGTGTGTGTGTGTGTGTGTGTGTGTGAGTGAGAGAGAGAGAGAGAGAGAGAGAGAGAGAGAGATAGAGAGAGAGAGAGAGAGAGAGAGAGAGAGAGAGAGAGAGTGCGAGAGAGAGAGAGAGAGAAATGTGGAGAGAGACGCGCTGGCTTTCACCTGTCTGCAGGGTTTTTTTCTGGTCTGTGGATGTGTGATAACAGTGCAGGCGTGTACTGGTAGGATGGTTGGGGGAGGGGTGTGTGCCCTGTGATCTTCCTGTGGTCAGCTTGGCCCCTGTCACACACCTCACCGCCTCTAGCTCCTCCGCTGAATACCACACTACTGTCAAACTCTACCTCTTGGTTCTAGCACGCACACACACACACTCACACACACACACACACAAACAAACAACCCTTCATCCTATTGCAGGGATAGTCTTGACTTGAGTCTCTTTCTTTTTCTCTTTCTCCTATCTTCCGTCTCTGTGTTATACACGCACATTCTCTCTCTCTCTCTCTCTCTCTCTCTCTCTCTCTCTCTCAGACTGTGGCCTGTTGTGCTGGGACAGATGACTCTAATTGAATTAAAACTGCTGGCCTTGTTGTCACTGTGTTACGAATGCATTTGGGCACAGAGAGGGAGAGTGGCCAGTCCAGTTTAATGGGGGCCAGGCCTCTTGTCAGTGGGAGGGTGGCTTCTGGCTGCTCACGGGCGGGATGGCCTACTTCACTGCTTTACATGGCCATCTGCCCCAATCCATGTGCAGGTCTGCTTTAATACAGACAAGAGGTATGACCACGTTTACCAGCACCCAGGTATTATCATCTCAACATAGTTCTGCTATAAAAACGATGTCTGAGAATAGTTTGTACGTTTCTAAAAATAACTTCAAAACTTAAATTCTATAAAGTGACACACGAGCTGGATGGAGTAGGCTTTAAAACAAGAATAAAGTGTCCCCCGCCCCCGGCCCGCATGGCGCTGCTGTTCTTGTTTTGGGTGGGAGGGGTTGTTGTTTGGGGGGTGGTGCCCTTTATGCTGATCTGAGGTCAGTAATGTGTTTCGTAGAACCATGGTTAGTGTGGGGGTTAACAGAACTTGTCTAAATGTATTCCTCCCTTACATACAGAGAGGACCTACCCGTGTTTATCCAGCCACGAGTCAGAGAGTAACTCTCCTGTGGCTGATGTATTCAGATGGGCAAATTACCATGCGCCATGTTAGACTGTAGAGTGCAGGCCCGGGGGAGAAGCCCCCCCGATGGGTCCTTCCCACCCTGGACGCTTGAACGATGCTAGTCACACTCTTGAGAGCTTCATCTGCAAGTGTTTGGCAGGCTAATCAGAATCCCTAATCTTCTCTAAGTCCCACTTGAAAGACACTTGCGAGGGACGGAGAGCGTGTGGAACCGAAGCGTCGTCCTCAGCGCCAAATAGGAGTCGGATGTGAAGATCTTGGTGTAATTTGATGCGAGCGTGGCTCCCACAGAGATAAGCAAGTCTCCCAGATCACCATGTCATTTGGGCCTTTGTGGGCCCTATCAAAGGGCTTCTTCCCCATTCGTTAGAGTCCAACTTGGACAGGATCCTTCTGCAGTTTTACCTGTGAAGCTGACGAAGGCAGGCAGGGCAGAAACGAGCACACAGTCGTGGCATTTTGAAGGCGCGCGCCATCCAAACCCCTGGGTGAGGGAATTGGGGTTTCTGGGGTTACCGGTATATTCAGCGATCTGGGCCGTGCCGTCCCCTGCCACGCGTGTCTTTATACCGCATGCCATTTGTGCAGAGTTCCCCGGAGGTCCTGGGGACGTTAACGCACCCTGTCCGATGTGCTGAGTGTTCAGAGTTCAGCTATTCTGGGCCAGCCCTCCACATATTCCCTCAATCCCACCCTCATCCCCCGGGAGAGCGAGGGAGGAGCGAATATTTTTTGCTGATTATCGCTGAAGCCCACATGCATGACCATGAGGCAGCTGTTAATGTACCAGGCTCTGAAAACGGAACCGGCAGCACACCATGGATGGATACAGCAGTGCGGCCAGCAAAAAGCCCCGCCTCTCTCCGAAAGGCAGAGCATGCGGCAGCCTGTCCTGCCCTAGCTCCGTGCTGAGAGCAAGCGTCGGTCTAGAGGTCACCCACGATTCCTGTAACCGGACTGACGAATAGACCCCGGCCCTCCCGAGGCGGGCCTGCGACAACAGCCCTCACAGTGCCTCTTCAGAGCAGCGGGAAATACAACCTGATTGGGCGGGTGGGAGAGGGGCTGTTAATTAGACGGCTTATTAACGGGCGGCGTGTGCAGGGACCATGGCGTCGCCCTGGGAGCCGGGACCGAAGACACCGGATGGCGGAAGCAGCCGCTCAGCGAGAGCTTCTGGTTCTGCTCCCGTCCACATGCTGCCATGTCCTCTGCCTCCAGTTTCTCTTTCTTCTCCCTGCAACCGCCGACGCCCATTTTTGCTTATTCTTTCTCTTGGGTCTCTCTGGCTTTCACTCTGTCCTGCTTCTTGTGCCCCCCCCCCCCCCCCCCCATCTCTGTTCTCCTGTCTGTTTGTCTCATCATTTTCTCTCATATGAAGCCTCACCAGGGACCCTCTCTTCAACCTTCAACTGCATTTCTCATTAATATTTCTCCTCCACTCTAATTACGGGCTATTTCACTCCAGTGGGTAGGGCCGTGTCTCATTGGCTCTCACTGCTCTCTCATGTTGCATCTTTCAGCGTAGCACATCTCTGCTCCGTCTCTCTGTCTGCCACTCTCTCAATCTTTTGAAGGCGAACACACATTTGCGCACACGCCCTCACGTTCCTCTCCCTTTCGGCGTCGGTGGAGTCTGGTGACCAGACAGCCCGTTGTAGTGAGCGATGCACCTCATCCCTGTACCCCAGAGCGTGACAAACCCGCTCTCATGAAATATGCCAGCCCATGAATATAAAAACAGCCACTACCACACCACCACCTCCAGCCCTGCCCCTCCACCAAAGTCTTTACTTAGGTACCCTTGATAATCTGGATCTTCCATCCGCTCAAGGTTAGAGCTCGGTGTGCTCAGTATCTACACTCGACTGCTAATGCCTTGACATGAGCACGCTCACTTGTGCTCCGTTTGCCAGCACTCTTAATCACTGTCATTGCTGAGCATATCAAAGACCAGATTAAGTGTGCATATGCAGCCAGGCCGAGCCCACTGGCACTAACGAGGGACTGCCTGGAGTCCAGCACACAGTCATTTCATTTCATCATGTGCTTTTCTGTTGCTGCTTGAATAAGCCTCAAAGTGCATGCCTAACACCCAGGCCAGTTAGCTCCTGGACGCAACTGTGACAACATGCCCTTATATACTGTGACAAGGCAATGGAGATATTTAGAATATATTATACGGAACTGGAAGAATTGTTTTTAAAAAAATGATATACCAAGCCGAAGGACAAAGGGCAGAAGGAGGCTGTGGTGATGGATAAACAGATCCCTGTGGTGATGGATAAACAGATCCCTGTGGTGATGGATAAACAGATCCCTGTGGTGATGGATAAACAGATCCCTGTGGTGATGGACAAACAGATCCCTGTGGTGATGGATAAACAGATCCCTGTGGTGATGGATAAACAGATCCCTGTGGTGATGGACAAACAGATCCCTGTGGTGATGGATAAACAGATCCCTGTGGTGATGGACAAACAGATCCCTGTGGTGATGGATAAACAGATCCCTGTGGTGATGGATAAACAGATCCCTGTGGTGATGGATAAACAGATCCCTGTGGTGATGGACAAACAGATCCCTGTGGTGATGGATAAACAGATCCCTGTGGTGATGGACAAACAGATCCCTGTGGTGATGGATAAACAGATCCCTGTGGTGATGGATAAACAGATCCCTGTGGTGATGGACAAACAGATCCCTGTGGTGATGGACAAACAGATCCCTGTGGTGATGGATAAACAGATCCCTGTGGTGATGGACAAACAGATCCCTGTGGTGATGGATAAACAGATCCCTGTGGTGATGGACAAACAGATCCCTGTGGTGATGGATAAACAGATCCCTGTGGTGATGGACAAACAGATCCCTGTGGTGATGGACAAACAGATCCCTGTGGTGATGGACAAACAGATCCCTGTGGTGATGGACAAACAGATCCCTGTGGTGATGGACAAACAGATCCCTGTGGTGATGGATAAACAGATCCCTGTGGTGATGGACAAACAGATCCCTGTGGTGATGGATAAACAGATCCCTGTGGTGATGGATAAACAGATCCCTGTGGTGATGGACAAACAGATCCCTGTGGTGATGGATAAACAGATCCCTGTGGTGATGGATAAACAGATCCCTGTGGTGATGGACAAACAGATCCCTGTGGTGATGGATAAACAGATCCCTGTGGTGATGGACAAACAGATCCCTGTGGTGATGGACAAACAGATCCCTGTGGTGATGGACAAACAGATCCCTGCAGTGATGGACAAACAGATCCCTGTGGTGATGGATGGGGTGATGGACAAACAGATCCCTGTAGTGTAGTTGTTGCAATCCCAAGTGATGGAGGCATCAGGAAGGAGGGACATGAGAAGATGGAGAGATACCAAGGGCTGAGCGAAGGGCAGATGTGGAAGGGAAGTGAAATGTTCAGTGAGCAGAGTTTTCCATGTCGTGCCTGAGCCCTGATCTACCCCCTCCACCATAGCCCTGACCGCCGAAGTCCACTATGTTAACCTCGCCACTGCTCCAATATCAACCCCCCCCCCCACCCCCCCCACCCCACACACTCCCTATTCTCACCCCTAAGTCGCACTGCTACAGTTTATCCTCCTCAGTGGCACTTGCTTAAAACCCTGAAACTCTGAGAGTGGAAATGGTCTTTTTGTGACCTATTTAAGTTGATTCATTATGTATGCATGTTCTTTTTCTTATTGCTGTTTCTGATGTCTCTGCTGTGTTTATATATATATATATATATATATATATATATATATATATATATATATATATATATATATATATATATATAATTTCTTATTGATATGCTGCATTTTGCTAGCGTTAAAATCCTGTGTCTCACTGTCTGCACAAAAAAGTCTATCTTGTCATGTTACACTTTTCAACTTCTGAAGCAGAACAACTTCAAAACCAGCATCGCAGCAAATGTCTCGACCTGCATTTGCATTATTTAGCTTCAAGCTCAAACATTATCTTCCTTGAATAAACCTTCATCCATCACGGAGTAGACTAGTATATAGGAAAGAAAAAAAAAACTACTTTTGCTTGATGTTTGCTAGTTAAATAAGATGTGGACATCATCGTCCAGATTAACTTCAGGCTACAGACTTCAACTTGCTCTCACAAGGTTACACGAACGTCTGCTTCCGTTAACCTCAGAGGGAGCTGAGCGTTGAGAGGAAGATGAGACGCTTCTCTTTGACTGATGTTTCAATGACATCAGTCAGATGTCGACCATGCAGCCACTTTCTTTTAGCTTACTTGAACATTTGTAATTAGGTTTTCAAACTGAACTTAGCTTTTTAAGCCTTTTTACTTTTAGAATAGTTATTTGAATATTTGCAGTTTTTTCTGTTTTATTTATTTATTTTTCTTTTCACTTTAGGATTCATTTAGTTTTTCAAACATTTGGGGACAGAAATGGCCACTGAGACTTGGTGTAATTGCTGTAGACCTGGTGTGATTGTTGTACACTGCTAGCTTGCGTGTTGAGTCTTAGCTTCCAGAGTTGCCATAAGACACTTTCAGTGAACTTCCACGCTCTACTGTATTTTCTCCTGTCCTGGAGTTATTAGCATTTATCACTGTCGGTTCATCACTGTGCTGCTCTTGATCAGAGCTGTAGCATTAGCAGAGTGATGCTAATCACCTGTCATCTCCTAAACACCTGCCTGTGGAGTCACAGGCTGAAAGTGTGTGTGTGTGTGTGTGTGTGTGTGTGTGTGTGTGTGTGTGTGTGTGTGTGTGTGGTATGTGTGGCATGGTGTGTGTGTGTGTGTGAGTGTGATATGCTGTACCTCCGGGGAGCATCTATAGCTGCTCGGCATGCGGCTGGATCGCTCACTTGCACAGCTCACCCCAGAAACTCACTCCAGCAGTTGACTCCAGGAACTCACCCCAGAAACTCACCCCAGCAGCTCACCCAAGCAGGTCACTCCAGAATTTCACCCCAGAAACTCACCCCAGCAGTTCACTCCAGAAACTCACCCCAGCAGCTCACTCCAGAAACTCACCCCAGAAACTTACTCCAGAAACTCACCCAAGCAGCTCACTGGCAAAGGAGCAGCCCCATGGCTGCTCAAGACCTGCCAGCAGTCTTTACGAAAGTTTGGCAATAAAAGACAAGAGTTTGTTCTCTCGCCAGAGGAAGTGTTTTCCTTTCAATTGAAGATACTGTTGCCTCATTTGGTACGCTCCAGACGCACTAATTGTAGCTGTTCTGTTCACTCGTGACTAATATGGGCTTTTTGGTCACTTTCTCAGTTGCCTGCTCACGCTCATTCTCCCTCACACACTCACACTGTTGCTGCGTCTCTGCCTGTGCCGAGTGTTAGTCTCTCTCTGGCCTTTTGCAGTGTCTTTGTCCATTTCTTTTTCTGTCCTGGTCTTTGTGTCTCCCTCCGTCTCTCTGGTCCTCCAGAGTGTGTGTGATGGAGAGAGAGTGTGAGAGGGGGGAGGGGCCAGATTCAGCTCCGCCCTCCAGAATCTCCTCCTCGCCAGGCTCCTCCTCCCTGACATACTTCTACTCTTTATCTCATCCCCCCCAAACGCCATCTGCTCTTATTACTACCCAACACTACCTCAGCCGGTTTCCTCTCCACACCACCGTACCCCCACCCACACACGGCTCTCTGATTTACTGCTTCAGTAAATCTCTTCAGGTTGATGGACTGAAGCAGTTCAGTTGAGCAGTGTTGTGTAGTGGCAGGCGCGTGTCCTGAGGCGAACGTGAGACATAGCGATCTCACGTGTGCAGTCTTTAAACTACACATGTCTTCTAATTGTTTCAGAATGTATTACTTTACAGTTTCATCATTTTCTGTTTAAGGACTGCTAATGGCTGGGAATTCTAAATGGAAACAGACAACAGCTTTACAGCTGTAAGCAGAGAAGTCAATTGGTTTGTTTCCTTAAATTATTGCTTGTAACTAATTACTTTATATATTACTTACTGTATTTATTTAGCCTTTTTTTACTATGATCCTTGTCCGTGATAACTAGGGAAACTGAATGTGTTTGGCGACACATCACACTCTATCTCAAGCTTTGGCTCGCCTGAAAGGAGATTTCAGATGGCGTTTTATGAGTGTGATGTTAAAATCAGAAGCTCTACCTTCTTTTCTACACGCTTCCTGGCAGCCTTGACACTAAAGCAGACGGTGGCCTCCAAGGCCCTCTCAGAAGTCTTCAGACGGCACTGTGGGGTCGTCTGGCGGGTTCTCAGCTACCTTCCTATTCATGGTGAGCGGGGCTGAAGTGCGTGGTTCATCCACAGGAGAATAAAGCACATTTTCATAACGATTAGCATTGCTGAATCAACGTGCCTGCAACCTTCACATGTCTGAGTGGATTTTGAATTATTTATTTATTTGAGTTGGGGCAGTCCTTGGCATGGGTTGATTGTGCTTAGCAGAGAAATTGCTGTGTGTCTTCATTTTAGTTGTTTAAAGTTGTTGTTTTTTTTTCCCCCGTCCAAGCTAATTTAACTGTACTTTCTGTTTTCTTGCGGGGACGCAGATCCATGTCTCTTTCTTTGTGTTCTGGTCTGTTTTCTGTTATTCCACACATGATGTCAGACCTGGTTTCTGAACTTCGCTGGCCTCTCTGATGCTGCCACTGCCGTTTCTCTCTGGAGCGTCTGCATAATCACAGCTACAACGGAAGCAGGTTCAGTGGAGCACTGATGAAGGGAACTGTCTCACGCTCAGCTTCTGCTGCTCTTTACGCTACGGCTAATCTCATCTCCTGCTCATTTTGAGGTGTTCCAGTATTCTCGTACCTCTGCGTACGTTTCGTACCGTTATCTTGTGGTCCGTATGACCTGAGCTACATTGCAGCTCGTGTGTGAGTGTGATTTTCCAAATCCCTGTGTGGTGAGAGGCGGACAGCGCTATCTGGCCCTGTCTTCATGCCACCTCGGGGTGTTTCTTCCGCCCACGGTTGCCCTCGGCTTGTTCATTTGTGTTCTACGCCTGCTTTTCTGCAGCTGCATTCTGGCAAGAGAAAAGAAAAAAGGAAAAGGAAGAAAAAAGCCCCTGCTTGGATAACATGGAATTGAGCAGAGCTTAATGCGCGTGCCTCTGTTGGCTATGTGTGGGCCGGAGTGTGGGGTGTCCCTGAGCCCCGCCCCTGAGCCCCGCCCCTGAGCCCCACCCCTGAGCCCCGCCCCTGAGCCCCACCCCTGAGCCCCGCCCCTGAGCCTCACACACACACACACACACACACACACACACACACACACACACACACACACACACACACACACACACAGTTAACCCCTCCCAGATGCTAAACAGCTGCCCCCTCTTCCCCATGTGATGACTCCTCCTCCCTGTTGGAGGGGAATGGTGACCTTCACCTAGGGGCGGGGCAGCGCCGCATGGAGAGGCGTGTCTCGTGTCATCGCTCCGCCTTCACAGCTGGTAGGAGGCAAGGGGGTGGGCGGAGCTATTGGAGCCTTTGTAGGTCTTCTGGCCATGCAGGGAAGTGTCTATTATCACTGCGCGTGAAACGGTTTCATGAGCCTGAACCTGTGTGTCACGAAAGGAGTGACGAGGGTCTGCTGATAAGATAATGAGAAAATCTCCTCCTCTCTCTCCCTACCGCTCTCTTTATTCTCCCCGCATCCTTTGCATACTGTTTACCCAGGTGTATGCTCATACACTATGCATGAGTTATTGGCACACACACACACAGTACAGTATGTAGGTCGTAGGTCAGTCCTCCACCGTGGGAGGAGCTGCTCATGACTCAGTCATCCTTCCACATCACTTCAAGGAGCCAGAGGAGCAAAATGCAAATTTACATGCAAATTTCATCACGCTTGTGTTTCCTATTAGCAGTGCGGGGCGGTAAATTAAACACACGACCCAGGCGGAGCGCCACCCGCGTCGCTAGCAGACAACCCCGACACAGTTCACCGCCCCCCACCCCTCGCGTCAGGCGCTCCAGGTCGGCGGCCGTGCTCGGGAGGCGCTAGAGGAAAATCGAACCCCGACGCAGGACCGTCCGTATCGCCCGTGTCCAGAGGCTCCGCTGTCCGGCGCGCAGGATGGATCGTGAGAGTCTGGCGTTATTGGTCCGTGACGAAACGCGGCCGGCGTTCTCTGCGGCCAATGGGAGAAGCACAACATCAGTCTGACGGTGCGCTCACAATGGCCCGGGGCTTTATTGCACCCCATTCGCAGGTTCCGGTCACTTAACACATGCACGGTGTTAATATTCTTGTGGCGGTTTTATCGCACCTTGTTTCCTATACTGCCAAAGTGATTTTTGTAGCCACTGCAGCAAACGACAACAGCAGAACATTTAACAGTATTTTACAATAACGCTGTAAAACATACAGACAGCAATAGCGTCTTTTAATTGGCGCTGTTCTCTGTAGTTTCTGTCGTGTTCAGAGCCGTGTCTGGAGCAGGAAAGGCTACTGGTGTTGCTGTGAAGACACCGGGAGCAGTGCAGTATTCATTCCAGCCTCCCGATTGCTACTCACTCACCGGTGACACACATGAGACCAAAGAGTGTGAAGTTGACTTTGCTTCAAATTAGCGTTAGCTCAGCCCGACTAGCTGGGTAATCTGGATTAACCCCCCCTCCCCCCACCACCCCCGGCTCTGCTGGTCCGAGCCGTCAGCGTCTGGCGCCTCTCTCCTGCTAAAGCGAAGCTATGTTTGGCTCCCCTCGTTTGCAGGCGGGCCGGAGCCACTCTGACTAAGTCCTGCACCCCACCGAACTGTCACCTCCCTCCTCCACCAGCCCCACGCCTGGACGAGATTTCTCTTTAAATTGAGCTCTGGCGGTGCCTGGGTATTGGATCTGCAGGTGCGTGCGAGCGTGCGTGCGTCTGCTCGTCCCCGGTCCTCCTCTGCCACTCTTCCCTGAGGGTTTTTTCCTCCCTCTGTCCACCTCCTCCCTTCACACGCTCCTTTTTCTCTGCTGCCAGAATGCGATCGGCTGCCTGCCATATAGCCCTGTGTGACAACTTACAGTTGCCGCCTGTTAATTGGCGAGGGCTCCTGACACCGTTGGAGTGCGTGGAGACGGCATTGGGCACGGTCTAATGATACCACAAGGAGCCTCTTCAAGTGGCTTGTCAAATGTTTTTGTATATCATTATTTGTTGCTGTTGACAGGGGGCAAAAAATGTCAGCATTTGAATTGGTGTTATTTGAAAATCAGAGAGAGAGAGAGAGAGAGAGAGAGAGAGAGAGAGAGAGAGAGAGAGAGAGAGAGAGAGAGAGAGAGAGCGCGAGCTGGCCAGTTGTGTGAATTACAGTATATGTACCTGAGATTTTCCCACTGAAAATGTAATGCTGCTTTAAGATAGCACCCCAGCACCTTATAAAGCCTCCAGGCTTTTTTGCACATCTCCTCCTGAGAATCTGTGGCTTTAGTGACTGTCACACCGAATCCAGGAGAACATCAGAGACCAGTGACTTTATGGTGCGTTCAGGTCAGAGATGACATGATTTGTGCATGAGACAGAACTTTAAGGTCTCTGCAAACACAGGATGAACTTGCATTAAGGCTGCACACAGGGCAGACACACGCGCATGCGTGGGTAGGCTACAGTAGATTTATGGGTGGTGCACTTTCACATTTAGAGACTAGCCATAGATAAATGCACTTCATTGACTTTTATCTACTTTACCTACTTTCTCTTTTTCTTCTCCTTTGCATCTCGGGGCTTGTTTGTATTCTCCTGCCCTGCGTGTTTCTCTCACTCTCTCTCTCTCTCTCTCTCTCTCTCTCTCTCAGATGGCATGTGGTCCTGTTGATGCACACATGGACAGGCTGCAATACCTCGTTTTCAGGGAAGATGAGGGACATTTGGTGTGGGCGGAGGTGGAGAGGGATTAGGACGGAGGCTCTGGCTCGCTCCTCCCTCCTTTTGCTCGTTCTCCATCTCCCCCCTTTTCATACGTGCTGAGATTAGTTCTGCACTCTGGATTCAGCTGGCGTGGTGAATAAAAGTGGCGGTATTGGGCGGTAGATTGAAATGAAGGGCTTGGGTTTTTTTTTTTTTTTCGTTATTATTGTTATTTGCAGTGCACTGGGTTCTCCTCCAGACCAGACAAGTTGCTCCTGCACAGCTCTGAGCCAGTTCCAGGACTGAGGGCTCTAGGAAATCTTGCCCGAGGCTGTTTTCACTCCCTCAGCGGTGGAGACTCTTTCTTCCATGGCTATGACACCGTATCTACCTTCTTAAGCACTTAATGTGTCTTCGGTGGCATCGCAGACTGTGCCGATCATCAGAAGTGCATGCCAAAGTTGTCTTTGGTTTCGAGTTTTAAGTTAAAAGCAGGAAGGCGAGAGCTGGTAATCCGTCACGCTGCTGTGACGAAAGTGGGCCCGTGGCATCAAGATCATCGAGCACCGCGAGCACCATCTACTTCATAACCGCGCCGGGGTTCAACATTTCCGTTTCCATGCTGAGATGGTAAAGGAGAATCCAGGAAATGGCAGAAGAGGCACCGTGAAGAGGTTTAGTTTAAAGGGCATGAAATTAAAGAGCTGCTCATCCTTGGGAAGTGTGGTCTGCCCAGCACTGTTACCCCCAAATCCCGGCCCCACCTTCTTATAGCTCTCAGACTAAACCCCCTTTCCAGATGTGTTCTTATCAGTGTAAGCAGATGGATTTGTGATTTTCTGTTTCGTGTCCTCTTCACAGCTACGTTCTCTTGCCAGTTAACAGCCGGCATCGGCAAAAAAACCCCAAAAAGTTGGAGAAGGTCGCACGCTGTGTCTGCGTCAGTATAGTAGCGTCCGGTGGAAACGGCTGACTGCATATATCGACAGGTTGAACGTGTCTGAAAGCTTTGTGTGGTGGAGAAATGTAATTACCTTGCAGTTTCTGGAAGCCATTGACTCTCCAGCTTTTTTTTTTTTTTTTTAATTGGCCAGAAGAAAAGACATTTTAATCAATTGGGATTTTTTTTTAATCTGCTGAGAACGAAAGAAACAACAGAAAATGAAAAATGATAAGACAGTAAATCCATTGCAGGTTCCCCTGCGGCTTAGTTGCCCTTAGAAAAGAAAAAAAAAACGAAAACTGGCAAGTGAACAGATGAAAGGAGTGAACGAAAGATGAAGATCAGGCCTCACGTGACAGTGCTGCGCTGCCTTTTACACCGTGGCTCTCCCGCCTCTGTGTGCACTACATGATTGGTTATTGTGTTCATCTTAAGTATACCAGTATAAAATGTATATCCTAAAAAGACTTTGACAGTGCTGACGGTATAGCTCACCTGTGATGGAGACCGTGACTTAGGAAGGTCAGAAGGTTAAAAGGGTGCTCTGGCTCTACGACCCGGCCCATCTCCTGTGGGCCCAGGGTCGGAGTCGTCGTTAGGGTGACTGCCTTCAGCCTTCGTCACAGCGACTGTGTGCGGTTTGGATTTCAGCGAGATCCACGCGCCATCCCCGAGGCCGAGTTCATCAAGCCGCAGTGGTCGATTCCTGCGCCTGCAGCCTTTCAACACACCTTAACGCTAATGGAAGCTCAGCTTAAGTAATCAGCCCCACAGTCCACTATTGACCAAGCAGTGAGGATGATGAAGGGTGGGCTAGCAGGCCCTGACAGCATTAGCCACCGAAGCAATGCCTAAATCAATGGTTGTAGCCGCAGAGCAGTATGGCCGGCGCTGGTCGTGTTTCATGATGAGGAAGTGAGCTTTATTTGCCTGTCTTTACATTCAGTCCGGGCTGTGAAAACAGTGATACGTCTCTTTAATGCGATTGCTAATTATAAGGGTTATAATAACACGCAGTGATGCCGGGGAAGACCACTGTGTGCATCTGTGGACTGAATATTGCGGCTGGCTCCGCTCCTGTTTTTCTGGGACTGTTGTGTTAGCGTGAGAGGTAATTACTATTTTTTTGGATTCATTTTTCTTCTCGACACCCATCATTTGTCTCCAGTATTATTCTTTTCCAGGACAGCCATATGTATATGAATAATGCTAGTGGAGAGAAGTTTCTGTAGCTTTAGTTTTTTCCTCATGTTCCAATATCCTCCCTTAGAAAGGCTCACTGACTTAAAGGATAGAAGCTTTGCCAATCACTATGTCTGGTATCATTTTAATTCCACTATTCAAAACCCATGTGTCATATTTTAGTCATAATTTTGCTAAGATTATAATAAAATTCATTAATTAATTAAAGGAAACCATAGGAAACGGGTGAGTTTCCATGTTTATTTTCCATCATCATTTCCATGTGTGTATTGGCGAGTGAGCAGTAGCTCCACAGGCTCTTAGCACACTGTGTACGTGTAGTTAAACTCACCATGCCTCTCACTTTTGGAGGGAAACGCCATTTTGTTTTAGCTCTCATCAATCTATGTCACGGCATCTCCGAAACAAACATCTCATTTGCTCCAGTGAGTGTCATTGTGTTTGACTTTGTCATGTTCTGACAGCAGTGTAAACAGACACACCCGACATTTCATTCATTTCATACACTCTGATGTCTGTGTTTGCCTGTGCTGTTAAAGTTAATGGACATTATTGATGTGTTTTTTTTTTCTTTCAATGTTGTCAGCTCCGCTAAGATGCTTGTGATTGCTATGCACAAGGTCATGTTTAGCACAAAGTTTTTATCCTGCACGGCAGTGGTAAATTCTCTCCCCCGAAATAATGTATGACAGGGCAGCACTGACTACTGCCCTGGGCTTATCTTCCACTTTGACCTCCTTTGAATCTCCTTTAAATCTTTTCTCTACTCCAGATTCTGCTACACATAATGCCAGGCTTTGTCAAATGGCTTCCAGAGCCCAGATTCTATGGAGGTCTGTTTGTTGATGGTCTGGATTTGTAAGACCTTCTTCATCCCAAAACAAGACCTTCCCATAAACCCTAGATAAGCTGATGTCATCGGAATCTACTCAAGCTTCTGCTTCAGGCCATCATCAAAATGACTTGAATGTTTTGCATAGTTCAGTCAGTCTGCCTTCATGACACCAGCTCACTCCCACCTCAATATGATTATTCACATGTGCCCGTTCTGGTCGTGACTGAGTTCATGCTGAACTATAGAGGCTCCTGGTTTATGACTCTATTCCGGAAAACACACTGGGGCTGTGGAATCTGCCATTGGACAGTGTGTTTTCCTTATTCTAGCAACACAATTGGCATCCCCTGGATTGCAGCACCCATATATATTGCACCAGCAACCTGCACCTTATCTCTGAGTGAAACCCCAGAGATAAGAGCATGATATGACCCAAACATGGCTACCTAAAACGGGCCCGTGGTGTTTGAAGAAATTGCCTCCATGTTGCATTTCACTGCAGTGTTTCTCCAGCTTTGACAGCCTAACACAGCAGTTGTCCTCACTCCTGTATAACAGCACCTTTGATTTGTGTGGACTGTCTGAACCAGGCCCTCCCTGACGTTATCCCTGATGGTGAACCTCAGAACACCTCGGCACTGCTCTGGAAGTTCTGGCACATGGCTTCACGACTAGAGACCAGAGACAGACTCCAGACTTTTCTCATTGGTGGGAATGTGGCACCGGACTCCCCTCTATTCTCTCTGTCCCACGTCCCACTCAAGAGCATTTGATTGGCCCTGATCAAAAGTAACACGGCCAAGCTCTGTGTGACTTTCTCAGAAACAATACCTAATACAAAAATAAAGCAGTGATGTTTGAAGTTTTGTGTCTACACTAGGGGTGACCTCCAATAGTCGCTGATTCGACTATAGTCGACTATACCCCCTAGTCGACTATGAACGTCATAGTCGAATGTACCATTCTAACTGCATGGGGGTGCCCAAGGATGCAGCTAAGCATTAGTTGTTACATGAAATGTCTGTTTTCGTTATATATAGCCTTTTGTCAAATAAAATAATCCTAATTTCTGTTAATAAATATTTTAAAATGACAGCAAGATGCATTAACAATAGGCATCTTCCTTACTACACATTAATAAATCACAACCTGCAGTTGTACAATCCAAACAAGCGGAGCTGAACACGCAACAGAATACGCGTAGCATCTGCCGAGATTATAACGGCTACTAAAAAACTTCAAAAGTATTTTGAAAAACATAAAGATGAATCAAACAAAGTAAAGTGCAAGTTATGTCATCAACGTCTTTCATTTCGCACGACAACAACCAACATGGCTTACCATTTAAAACGCGTAAGGCGAAAAAAACTTGTCGTTTCAGTCGTGTCGTCTCGTCTCGTCGCGGTGCGTCTCGGCAAGTATATAAACATTTTTTGTTGTTGTTTGCTTTTAAACCCCGTTACTTGAACCTTTCCTTGTATTTTTTTTGCTGTTGTGTGGCAATTGTTTTTGTATTTTCAGGCAGGCATATTTTGTTTAAAATATTTTTGACATTTTGCACAGTGCCTGTCTGACAGTTCGATATGCGCATTGCGCACTTACGGTTAATGTTCTCTAACGTTTCATTAAAAAATAAATAAGTAAATAAATAAAAGCTGAATAAAGCCAACCTACCGTGTTTATTCATTTATCTGAGTGTTTTAGGTTTTTACTTTGAAGAGGAAAAAAGTCCTGAATGAGAACGGGATCCCGTTTAAGGTGCTCTAAATTAAAAAAATAAAAATAAACCCGATTCGACTATTAGTCGACTAAAGGGGAAAGCTGACGAATCAGATTCGACTATGAAAATCCTTAGTTGAATACACCCCTAGTCTACACATAATGTATTAAGCTACATTACAACACATACATAGGATACAGGCTCTGATGTTTTCTGGGCTTATTAAAGCGTGTGGCCTGAAGCTCCGGGTCTTACCTGTGGCTCTGCACAGGTGTGAGACCCGTGACGTCATGCGTCGCCCCCGCACCATGCCGAGTGAACGGCGGAGGAGGAGAGGTTTTGTCCAGGAGAGACGGGCCATGAAATCCCCGAGAATATGCGGCGTGTCCTTTGTAATGCGATGCAAATGAGCGGCTCCATACACACTCCACTCTTGGGCGCATGACCAGAAATTCCTGACCCTCATTTTAAGAAGGGAATAGTTTTGTTTTAATCACAGGGAGGCTTCAGGATCGCTTGACTGACGAGCGGAGCGTCACCGTTAAACTCCACCCACTGACATGACTCCGCCTACTCTCTTGCAGGTGACTACCCTGGTGAACACCAGCAACAAAGGGCCGTCCAGTAAGAAGAAAGGTCGCTCTAAGAAGGCCCATGTGCTGGCCTTGTCTGTAGAGCAGGCCACGCAGAACTTTCTGGAAAAGGGAGAGCAGATCGCTAAGGACAGCCAGGACCTCAAGGATGAGCTGATCGCCGCTGTGGATGAGGTCCGCAAGCAAGGTGAGATATTCAAAACCCCGCCCCTTGGCGGTCCAGAAACCCCATCCTGTAAGCACCTTGGTACTCATGTATCTAATATGTGTTGGACAGACTCCTACATGCTCCAAGGTCTATCATAGTTCAATAGGCACTTGAACGTTCGTCGGGTCTAGGCAGGACACTCCTTTTTCTTCCTTTAAATGTAGAGGAAGTGGTACAGGAAGTGAGTCAGAGACGAAAGACCTCCAGTTGACTGGGAGACTATGGCTGCACTTTTCATAACTGGGAGGGAACGTCCCGTAGTGCGTCATACGGTCTTACGCAGATTACTGCGTCATGACAACTGATGTGTGTAGAAGACCATCTGACTTCATCTAGGTGCACAGGGATACAATCATAACAGAAAAAAGCAGTGACCGGTTATATATAACAGAATTACAGCCACTGGTCTGGATTTGATGGTGAACCTGCCTGATAAAAGTTACATCTGAAATTACTGGTCAGCTGGGGCTTTTTGACAGAATAGCTCTTTGAGAAATTGTAATTTCTCAGCTTTTCATATGGGCACTTGGACCTTGAACATGTGACTGACCCAATCTCCCGGCCTCTCATGTGTATAATAGTCCTCCACTGATGTAGAGGAACATTACAGGTCTCTCTGGAGCAGTGAGGCTCTTATTTTATTATCTGTTGTTTCTCTGAACCTTCTCTTCTACCTTTTTCTTTTTGTTTTCTTTTGCTGTTCTGCCTCCATCACCCATCCCTCCATCTCTTTCTCTCTCTCTCTCTCTCTCTCTCTCTACAGACATATGATCTTTTCCAGAGCACCTGTGGTCAGCTAAATTATGTCTCACAAAATGGCACATGGTTACTGCTCTGGTTGCACACATCCGTCTTCCTTCAGCTCACTTGAAGCTTTGGAGAGATGGAAAGATAGAGATGTTATCATTTGTAACAATGAATTAAAATTCCAAATGAAAGCATGTTTGTTAGAATTATGTTATAAACCTAAGTCAAAATCTTTTAATGAAGCAGCGAAAACGTATATATAACCTACTACAGTTATTGTTTTACTCTATTATCTTGCTGCGTATGGGGATTCTCACATCAGAAGGTTTGGTGTCACTGCAGAGATCTTAGATGTGTGTCCCCATAGCAGTGGGATCCAGAGAACCTGCCCTTTTATATTTGCTCATATCAGAGTCTCCTATCGTGTTATTTCTGTGTTTGGTCCTGGGTCCTGTCTCCCTCTGTCTCCCTCTGTCTCTGCATCTCTCATCCTTTTGTCTCTCTGCTGTTCTGATGAGACTGACCCTCTTGTAAATTTTTCTTACGGTCCTTCCCTGTTTCACATGGATGCTTGATCTCAACCCAGCGAGGACCGATTGACTGAACGTGCCCCTTTGCCCATGGTTCGGGCCGTCTGCTGTCCCCGTGGCGTTAACAGCGAGTCCCGCGACTACGTGAAGCGGGACTCAGCTGAGCGGCATATGCACAGGCAGAGCCCGGCGCAGGTTCACGCGGGTCCCCGTTTCATTACGTCTGCTTTGTTGTTTCTGCGTGATGAGAATTTAATCAGAAAAGCAAGCGGCTCTTTAATCTCTTGGTGGGAGCCCAGCGGCGGGGAGTGAGTGGTTTGTGCCGCGGCCCTGCTCGGCCTGCCGGTCGGGGGTTGGAATTAAGGCAGGCGGGTCTTTGCTCTCCCGCCCCTGAGGTACTCGCTCTGAGGAGCGCGTGGCAGCAGAAGGAAGCCCGTTTCGTTTCCCCCCCATTATCTTCCCGATAAGGACGCGTGCCGGCAGGGGTGGGCGAGACCCCGGTGCCGGTGTGCCGCCCGGGCACAAACAAGTCATCCGTCTTGGACTGGAGGGTGGAGCGGGTGGGGACGGCCGTGGTGTAGCCGATGCTGCGTTGGTTGCCCTGTTGTGACTGTCCACACGGGGGGGTCGGGGGGCACCGAGCCGCTCTGAACTGTCCAGACTTGCTCGTCTGAGACTCTCTGCCCTTCTGTGCTGTGTCTGAGGTCCGTGGGCTTGAGCACCGTGGGCTGGGCCCGTCCCCACCTACCGCTCCTCCTCCCCGGGGACCCGCCTCTCTCTGGGCCGTCTGTATCTCAGACGCAACGTCATCGCCGCGCTGCCATTCCTCATTTTCTCATTTTCTTCTCATTAGCTGATCGATCGTGGAAGAGAGAGTGAGAGAGCGTGAGCGTGAGAGGGAACGAGTGAGGCGTAATGAAGGCGTGGTCACTGAGGGCAGAGAGCGTGTGTTTCTGTTAGACCAGATCCAGGCAGGTACAGCTGCAAACGCTCAGCCAGCTTTAGAGGATCCACTCACCCCAATAATGACAGTTATGAGTGCGTAGAGGAAGGAGAATGTAGTGCTGAATGGGTGTGTGTGTGTGTGTGTGTGTGTGTGTGTGTGTGTGTGTGTGTGTGTGTGTGTGTGTGTGTGTGTGTGTGTGCCAAGACCCCAAACGGCAGATTTGTTGAGTCAGGACTCTGACTCTGCCATATAATCAACTTAGTCTTACTGACGACTTATTGTCTCTCTCTCTCTCTCTCTCTCTCTCTCTCTCTCTCTCTCTCTCTCTCTCTCTCTCTCCTCTCTCTCTCTCTCTCTCTCTCAAACACACACACACACACACACACTTTTCAAACTTCGGGTGAAGCTGGAGCTTTCATACTATAGAATGAAAACACGTGATCCCACTTATGAGGGGCTTTTTTGGTTGTGTTTCTTAAACTAAACCGCAAAATAAACCGTGGAGTTTCTGCAGTGACTAATGCACTATTTGAGACTGTGCACTGGACAGCAGAGTTACAGTTACATTCATTATCACCCAACTACTCACACCTCAGTATCTAGGTGATGAAGCCTGTAGTACCAATGACGTCTGGACTCCTCACACATCTCTTAGCAGTCACGTGCTTTCAGCTAAACGACATTTCAGTTTAATGATCAGTCATTTCCTCACCAGCTATCTTGAGCGCTAATTGGATGGTTAATCATTTGTTCATTTAGCAATTCCCAGGCCTAATTTGAAGTTGATAATAACAATTATTCTCATTCCCAGCCACAGATTCCTACCTAAGTGAGTTGGGAGGCGTATTTGTGTAATATTAATAATCAGAAATAATGCCGTCAAATGTTTTATTGTATGTCAAAAACTAATTATGTGCACATGTGTACTGGAAAATTGCATTAAGATAATTTATTAAACCATTTATTTCAATGCAAACTGGAAATGTTTTTAGAATGATTAATGGATGCTTGATTGACATTTTAGATGTGTATGTTTTGTGTGGTCATTAACATGTCTTCATTTGTATGTAAGGAAATTACCTTATAGGAGCTTATAGGAAACCTTGGCGTTTAACTGGAGTGTAATCGATTGGGATTCTCCTGCTTCCTGTTATCCCTGACCAGCTGACCTTGGCATTTGGGCCAGGCAAGGCCAGGAAATCTGCTTGGTTCTGATTCAATTCAAAAGAGCAAGGGGCATGGCTCTTATTGAGCAGGAGCAGTGTGTTTGTTTGTGTGTGTGTGTGTGTGTGTGTGTGAGAGAGAGAGAGAGAGATGGAGTGCCTGCCAAGTAATCTTTCTGCATATGTGGCCACTGTCTTGTTTATCTTCAGCGTGGCGGGTGTCTGTGGCTCTGGGTAATTATCAGTCCTGCAGTGTGGCCCAGATGTATTTCACTCTCCTGTAGATGACATCAGAAGGGCCCGGCGGGTCTCCAGTGTGCATGTGTTTATTTGAATGGCACTCTACTGCCGGCCACGCGCGCTGCCTTGAAGCACACGCCTTTCAGACAGCATGGAGAACAGCTGGGGATGATGATGAGGGGAGGAAGAAGGAGGAAAAAATAAAGGAGAAAATGTGATAGGAGAGCAAAGGAGAGAGTTTAATAGGAGAGAAAAGGAGAGAAATCAATCAGCGATCTCTAATGATGATGTGTAAAATTTCCGAGATTTCCGTAAGGACATGGAGTTCCTGAATGAGATTTCTGACATTTCTTCACTAACACACATGCACACACACACACACACACACACACACACACACACACACACACACACACACACACTCACTCTCTCTCTCTCTCTCTCTCTCTCTCTCTCTCTCTCTCACTGTCTCTCTTTCACTCTCTCTCTCGCTCTCTGTCTCTCTTTCACTCTCTCTCTCCCTCTCTCTCTCTCTTTCTTTCTTTCTCTCTCCCTCCCAGGTTCAGTAAAGAGTGCTAATTTGTGTGGGCAGGCCAGTAAAATTGCTCCTGTAGTTAGTAGGCACTTTGTAAAGAAGATGAATGTCATTCATCTGCAAAGACAATAACAAGACTTGAATGAATGAATAGGGCTTTTGCGGGGGTACCAAATGTTCTCTATAGCAGATATAACTTTGGATTCCAAAACAATTTACCACAAATGAATACTGAAACTGAACTGAAATTTGAGATTCCTTCGTTGGAAGAATTAAGAGAAGGTGACACCCACCAGAAGACGCAAGATGTACACTAAAACCAAAATAGCCCACTGGGTAAGGCGTATTTAACTTCACGAGTTTGACATGGACCTGGTTTAGAGTAATCTGACCTGAACGTCTACGTAGAGTCTTTACTCATAGTCGTTTTCTTGTCACGTCTGCAGCCATGAAGTGCACAAAATATTAGGACATGTCCTTCAGTACTATTAATTGACACAATCTCCATTCTCATAAAACGTTCCAGGCTTCAAGGCTCATAAATAAATTAAAAATGCCTTCCAGGCTTGGTAAATTGCCTCCCAGGTGCTACATCACCCTATTTGAATTGAGTCTCTCCTGTAATTTGCAGCCACAGGTAGAAATGCCCCAATCTGCATTTGCATAAGGCAAAATGGACAAAGCTGATTGGTTTGTTTGAAGGAGAGTCGTGTTGGTAGGTCAGCTTGGACTCTCTGTGTCCTTCCATTGACTCAGTTACCCATTGCCATTTTCTGAGGTGGTTTTGGTTATCCACTCTGAGGTGGCAGTCAGGACTTCATAAATGATCTGGCACTTGGCTTAGAGTGTAGAGCACTGCACAAGGATTCTCCCGTCGCTCAGATCCGAGATCAGGCTCTTTTACTGGTAGGCTTTTGTGTGGGTTTTACGGCCACTTAACCTAAGGACAACTCTGTAGAGCTGACTAGGACCTTTCTATTGCTCTGACCCCAGATCAGGCTGTGTTAGTGGTGAGATTTGGCAAAGGTCCACTCACCTCACCTTAAGGAGAGTTCTGTGTAGATGACTGAGATTTTAGCTGTGGGTTTGCACCGCATGTTTGTAAGGGTCCAGGTTTTTGGAGGATTAACCTGCTTTTGTGTAGCACTCCGACTCTCTGTGGGCTGTTAATGGAACTGCCCACGGCTTCAAGCCCAGTCTGATCGGTCTGAATGGAAGATTCTAGAGCTCTCCCCCCCCCCCCCCCCCATGCCAGTGAATGCAGGATTACTTCTTGTCCTTTGACTGACGTGCTTTAGTCAGGGGTGTTGCCACGGTGACGTGCCCCCGCTAGAAGTACACGCGTGAAAGATTGTGTGTGTGTGTGTGTGTGTGTGTGTGTGTGTGTGTGTGTGTGTGTGTGTATTTGCATGTGTTTGTTCTGTAACACAGAGGGTCTTCCATTCTCTCCTGTGTGCTTTTGACTCTAATTAAAACTCCGGGAAGTTATACAGCTAGAACCCGTAGCAGTTTCCCATAATCACGCTGGAGTGTTTTTGAAGGTACAAAAGCAAAGTGTTTCATTCTCAGATGGAAAATTACAGCTTTTCAGATCAAACCACGGCTTACTTTCATGTACTCTCAAACAGTTGGGGGGAAAAATACTATTGTGTACAAAATGACAAATTTCAGTGTTACACTATTTCATATTTTCCATGTTTGGCAGGTGCACTAATTAGCTTGAATAAGCAAATGTTTGTTTTATATTGTGTTTGTCTGCCTATATAATCGTGTGTCTGTGTGTCTCTTTTTGTGTGCTTGTGTGTGTATAAATGTGTGTGTATTTGTGCATATGTTTGTACATGTGTGCATATGTATGCGCGTGTGCCTGCGTGTGGGGTTGTGTGTGTGTGCGCGTGTGTGCGCGTGTGTGTGTGTGTGTGTGTGTGTGTGTGTGTGTGTGTGCTTGTGTGTGTGTGTGTGTGTGTGTGTGTGTGTGTGTGTACCCCCCAGGAGAGACGATGCGTGTGGCCTCCTCAGAGTTCGCTGATGACCCGTGTTCGTCGGTGAAGCGGGGCACCATGGTCCGTGCGGCACGCGCGCTGCTCTCTGCCGTCACACGCCTCCTCATCCTCGCAGATATGGCGGACGTCATGAGGCTTCTGGCACACCTCAAAATTGTAAGACTCCTCTCTCTTCTCCTCTCTCCCCTCCTCTCCTCTCTCCCCTCTCTGGTCTCCTCTCCTCTGACCTTGTTGTGAGTCATTAATAGTTTCTTCAAACCAACTTTGAAGACTTCTGCCTGTAAGTCATGCCCCTGTGCACACAGATCCAGGTCCTAAAGTCAGTCGTGTAGCTGTGGGAGTTGTTCTGCTGGTCTGCTGTGTTCTCCTCTTTGCTTGAGACCAGTTTCATATCCACTCACTCACACATCAAAGATGCCACTGACTCCGACTCCCTCTCAGCTGGACTCCCTAGAACAAATCTCTCTGCTCTTTCTCCTCCTCTCTCTCTCCCCTCTCCCTCATTCTCTTTATTATTCTCTCCCTCTGCCTCTCCTTGCTTCTCTCTCTCTCTCACACAACCACTCATTGCTCTCTGTGATTGACCTCTCCACGTATGTTTGAAGCAGGCAGGAGTTATGTAAAACTCTCCTTCACCAGTCCTGGGCATAGTTGGGAGTTCTCACTCACGTCCCTCTAACAGTTCCGACCCTGTCCCGCAGTTCCTCACCAAAGCATTAGCACAGTGATTGTGACGAGGCATGGCATGTGAAAACAGGCAGGATGTAGACACGACTCCAAAAAGAAAGAAAAAAAAAGTGTTTAATTGAAAACGAAAGCAAACCAGCAGGCACGAATATCCGTAAACAGAAGGAATATATACAGGTTGGAATTAGTCATGGAAATGAGGAACAGGTGAAGCTGGGAACACCGCTAATGAACAGCTAACGAGGGTCGGCATGGCAACACGTGGAGAGTGTAAACAGTGCACAAGCTGACATGATAACAGGACGAAGAGGAAAAACAAACCAGTGGGGGGGGGGGACCTTCACCACAGAGACAAGGGTGTAGAGGAAGGGACCATTACAGGGCTAAAACTCAAGCTTCCTTATGTTGCTTGGATCCTGGATGGATGAGTGCTGGAGCACTTGGATCTTATAGCAGTGACCCCTTTAACCATGCGAGTTAGCTGTGACCCCTTTAACCATGCGAGTTAGCTGTGACTCCTTTAACCATGCAAGTTAGCTGTGACTCCTTTAACCATGCGAGTTAGCTGTGACCCCTTTAACCATGCGATTTAGCTGTGACCCCTTTAACCATGCGAGTTAGCTGTGACTCCTTTAACCATGCGAGTTAGCTGTGACCTCTTTAACCATGCGAGTTAGCTGTGACTCCTTTAACCATGCGAGTTAGCTGTGACCCCTTTAACCATGCGAGTTAGCTGTGACCCCTTTAACCATGCGAGTTAGCTGTGACTCCTTTAACCATGCAAGTTAGCTGTGACTCCTTTAACCATGCGAGTTAGCTGTGACCCCTTTAACCATGCGATTTAGCTGTGACTCCTTTAACCATGCGAGTTAGCTGTGACTCCTTTAACCATGCGAGTTAGCTGTGACTCCTTTAACCATGCGAGTTAGCTGTGACCCCTTTAACCATGCGAGTTAGCTGTGACCCCTTTAACCATGCGAGTTAGCTGTGACTCCTTTAACCATGCGAGTTAGCTGTGACTCCTTTAACCATGCGAGTTAGCTGTGACTCCTTTAACCATGCGAGTTAGCTGTGACTCCTTTAACCATGCGAGTTAGCTGTGACCCCTTTAACCATGCGAGTTAGCTGTGACTCCTTTAACCATGCGAGTTAGCTGTGACTCCTTTAACCATGCGAGTTAGCTGTGACCCCTTTAACCATGCAAGTTAGCTGTGACTCCTTTAACCATGCGAGTTAGCTGTGACTCCTTTAACCATGCGAGTTAGCTGTGACTCCTTTAACCATGCGAGTTAGCTGTGACCCCTTTAACCATGCGAGTTAGCTGTGACTCCTTTAACCATGCGAGTTAGCTGTGACCCCTTTAACCATGCGAGTTAGCTGTGACTCCTTTAACCATGCGAGTTTGCTGTGACTCCTTTAACCATGCAAGTTTGCTGTGACTCCTTTAACCATGCGAGTTAGCTGTGACCCCTTTAACCATGCGAGTTAGCTGTGACCCCTTTAACCATGCGAGTTAGCTGTGACTCCTTTAACCATGCAAGTTAGCTGTGACCTCTTTAACCATGCGAGTTAGCTGTGACTCCTTTAACCATGCGAGTTTGCTGTGACTCCTTTAACCATGCGAGTTAGCTGTGACTCCTTTAACCATGCGAGTTAGCTGTGACCCCTTTAACCATGCGAGTTAGCTGTGACCCCTTTAACCATGCGAGTTAGCTGTGACCCCTTTAACCATGCGAGTTTGCTGTGACTCCTTAAACCATGCGAGTTTGCTGTGACTCCTTAAACCATGCGAGTTTGCTGTGACTCCTTAAACCATGCGAGTTAGCTGTGACTCCTTTACCCATGCGAGTTAGCTGTGACTCCTTTAACCATGCGAGTTAGCTGTGACCCCTTTAACCATGCGAGTTAGCTGTGACCCCTTTAACCATGCGAGGTAACTGTGATCCCTTTAACCATGCGAGTTAGCTGTGACCTCTTTAACCATGCAAGTTAGCTGTGACCTCTTTAACCATGCAAGTTATCTGTGAACCCTTTAACCATGCGAGTTAACTGTGACCCCTTTAACCATGCGAGTTAGCTGTGACCCCTTTAACCATGCGAGTTAGCTGTGACTCCTTTAACCATGCGAGTTAGCTGTGACTCCTTTAACCATGCGAGTTAACTCCTGACTGAGCGTGCGGACTGCTGAGCTCAATAGGAGATGTGTGCACAAGCCTATGGCTCTATTCCTTTGATAATGTTTAAGATATACCTGAAGCAAAACAGGTTTAGGGTTAGGGAGGTTCAAACCCTCCCAACACAGAACATTTGGGGGCAACTTGTTTCTGCCTTTATTATTATTTTGACACAATGTTGATGACGGAGGCATGGTAGAGGCATTAGTAGAAGGTAGAGGCATTAGTAGAAGGGGCTTCCAACACTTCCCCGAAAGAACGGGTAGATTTGTCACTTATATTGATGTGAGAATGAATGTTCACTAGTAAGAGAGTGAGTTAGGGAGCATGTGAAGATACATTCAAGCTCATTAATCTACAAAGGGATGGGCTGTGTTTTTTTCTTCTCCTGCAAAGGTGATGCATTTAGGTGCTTAATTGGCACCTGAATGTGTGCATGCATCTTCTCGTGTGTGTGTGTGTGTGTGTGTGTGTGTGTGGCAGGTGGAGGAGGCCCTCGAGGCAGTGAAGAATGCTACTAACGAGCAGGACCTGGCCAACCGTTTTAAGGAGTTTGGGAAAGAGATGGTGAAGCTGAATTATGTGGCAGCTCGCAGGCAGCAGGTGTGTGGACCTGCCATCGCAACAGTCATCATCTCTGCCTCCCTGAACACCAGACATGACCATAAGCCATTAAAGAGGTGGCCAAGCTTAACTAACTCAGCCCCTGAATCATCACATCTGTGCCTGTCTGATGACTGTGTGTGTGTGTGTGTGTGTGTGTGTGTGTGTGTGTGTGTGTGTGTGTGTGTGTGTGTGTGTGTGTGTGTGTGTGTAGGAGCTGAAGGACCCGCAGTGCCGGGACGAGATGGCGGCGGCCCGCGGGGCGCTGAAGAAGAACGCCACCATGCTGTACACGGCCTCCCAGGCCTTCCTGCGTCACCCGGACGTGGCGGCCACTCGCGCCAACCGCGACTACGTCTTCAAGCAGGTGCAGGAGGCCATCGGGGGCATCTCGGGCGCCGCGCAGGCCTCCTCGCCCACCGAAGAGAAGCACGGCCACGCTGGCATCGGGGAGCTGGCCGCCGCACTCAACGAGTTCGATGTAAGTCTTCCGCCCGGGCTCCACCTCTCACTGGCACAGCGCAAGCCGCCTTTCCACGGGTCCTTCAGTTCTGGTGACTGATTTTTCCTTTGGTATTACTCTCGTGTACATCAGGTGCAGGTTTTAGAGGGTCCAAACTTAAGAGAGCTTTCTGAAAGTCTCAGTCATGCTGATGTAACAGCCATCTGAACTGGCTGCCTAGCTCCATTGGGGTCCCATAACTCATGGTAATTGCTATGAAGTCCGGTCCTCCACCACGGCAGTCAGACATCGATCTTCCTCCCATCCGGAAGGAAACAACTCTCTTCCTTCCCTTTATTTCATTACTCTGACGCATTTTTAAATGCGCATCTAATCGATCCTGATTGCACTTTATGAGGAGTCTGATCTGCATCAGTGTCCTCACGGCATAAGCGACTTGGCGTTTGTGCTCGTCCGATCTGGCTGGATCGGTGTTAACGTCCCGAACCTTGCGCCATGTCATCTCATTAACTGCTCGTGTGATGTCATCATCTCATTTAACGCTCCCAGAGCCGCACCTGGGTGCGAACCCTCTTCTCCCTCGTCGACACACCTGACTACGCCCTTTTTGCAGAACTCTCTCCACTGTGGCGTGATGTCGCTCATTCTGTAGTGACGATGAACGTGTGTGACCTGCTGCGTGACCTTCCCTCACTCACTTGATGGTAGCCTGGTCTCTCACGACAGGTGTGTTCAGAGCGGACACTACGGAGCACTACGTTTCCTGCAGTGTGGGAAGACTGCCATCTAGTGGCCGCAATGGAATCACAGCACGTTTATATAAAACTTGAATCTAGTTTGAATTTTAAAGCAACATATGAACTCTTCTCATTAAGAAGATGGTGTTTATGCTTGTTATTTTTCTGGCAAAATAGTAGTTTTTTAGTGTCCTCTGTCACACTCTACATCACGTCCAATCATGCAGCAGACGTGACACTGTCTCCCCTTACAGTCTTCTCTCATGGCCAAGCTGTTTTAGGGTACTTTTTAAATGTTTTGGACAGCATTTTTTAGCACATGCATAAAATTTTCCTTATGTAGGAAAGGATACACAGAACAGAGCATTACAGTATTGTTTTAAAGTAAATAGTAAGATAATAGGATAATGTAGGAACAGCTGTTTGTGTTGTATATCGTCAGCTCTCCCCACGGCGGGAGGTGAAGCTGCCATTCTGGAGATGTCACCCGTCTACCACGAGTCCTCTCAGACGCCACGCTCCATATGACACTAATCCACTGCATCTGTGTAAATGTCAACCAGGTGGAGGGCGGGCTGAGAGTCAGGTAAGGGGAGGGGGAAGGGGCGGAGTTTAGTGCTAGACCATAGGAAGGGGCGGGGACTATGGTCATTAATGTGTGCATTTAAATTTTTTTTCCCATTGCCTTTTCCACAAAATGTTTGGTAGCCATTTTGTGGGTGATGCACAACACATAACCTCTATATGGTTATGCATGCAACCACGTGAAATCTGAGTAGAGGTATACATATGCTGAGAAATCAGATTATTAAGATATAATCCAGCTCTCTTTATCTGATTTTAAATTCTGATTTTCAGTCCATAGTCTGAAATTGGACTGTGGCGTTTACCACTTGAAAACTAAGATAACTGCAGAAATCTGATTATGATCGGATTAAGTGTATGAAAACATACCCACTGACAATGTAAATGTCTTGTTTCACATTCTGTTTTATATTTAACAAACTCTATTTTAGTCTCTGTTTCAGTTTCAGTTGTTCTTTCTCACACTTTGTATTCCATTTGCCCTCTCACTTTCTTGTTTACACTCATCCCCTCACACACACACACACACACACACACACACACTCACACACACACACACACACACACACACACACACACACACACACACACACACACACACACACACACACACACACACACACACACTCACTCTCACACACACATACTCTCTTCCCCACCCTCTCTGGGGAGTGTGGCGTGTGGTCCTGGTGTGGGTTCCTGT
>NC_135211.1:45102154-45127154 GCF_052324685.1 Brachyhypopomus gauderio | reverse complement strand
ACCTTTCCTCTCTGTGGCACCTCGTGGCCAAGGTTGTTCCTGCTGGGATCACAGGGAACAAGGGGGAGGGGACAAGGGGAGGGGACAAGGGGAGGGATCAAGGGGAGGGAACAAGGGGAGGGAACAAGGGGAGGGATCAAGGGGAGGGAACAAGGGGAGGGAGATTCACAGCCGTGGAGACTTATCGGGCTGGTGGGTCTCCATCACCCCTCCCCCCCCCCTTCTGCAGACTAAGTCTACAGCTCCTTTGAGCCCCAACATTGGCCACGCCCACACATACTCCCCTGCCACACCTAGTCACGCCCACCCCAACACCCATGCAAAACCCCATCTTGTATACACAGCCTCTCCATATGCCCTCACCCCCCCAACCATCCTACCCCCACCTCACTCCCATGAAGACCCCAACCCTCTCCACGCCCCTGCTCATGGCCTTGCACACACCCCCTCAACCATCCTACCCCCACCTCACTCCCATGAAGACCCCAACCCTCTCCACGCCCCCTGCTCATGGCCATGCACACACCCCCACAACCAACCTGCCCCCACCTCACTCCCATGAAGACCCCAACCCTCTCCACGCCCCTGCTCATGGCCATGCACACACCCCCACAACCATCCTACCCCCACCTCACTCCCATGAAGACCCCAACCCTCTCCACGCTCCTGCTCATGGCCATGCACACACCCCCCCCAACCAACCTGCCCCCACCATGGTAGAAAATGACTGTACAAACGCCTGTAATTAGGTACAGCATGGAACGTATAAAAATACCTGGTTTCCCAGGTCGACGTGTAAGCCGATTTTCCTGCAGTTACTTCCGTCATGTGAAGCAAACATGAACCTGAGTGCACATGCATTTGTCTTTCAGGGTCCTCTGACAAATCACCGTATTTGGCGTAGATTTGCCGTCTGTGAGTGTAACAACGGGCTAAATGGACATCCCACTCGAACACATGACTTCACACACCTGCTCCTAAGGAAACATCACTATACACATTCTCGCTGTATTCCAGCATAATTTCCAGGCCCAAAGTGTAAGCTGGGGCATAAAATAGACGTGCGTGTGTATCTGTGTGTGTAACCAGCCCATTGAATGGTACAAATAAACAAAAACAGTGCGCCTCTTTAGACTAATTAAACGAACGCTAAAGCTAACCCTTACTTTTGGACCGGCTTACGGCTCAACTAAAAGCGCGCACCAATTTGCAGTCATCGGAGCACGGGAGAGGCAGGTGAACAGGTGCAATAACCATGTCGCAGTTCAAAGTGACACCAGGGGGTGCTGGGAAGGCTGTGCTGAGAGGGGCCGATGTTATTACACTGGCCAAAAAAAATAGAGCCCCGCCACCACACCGCACGGTTTTAGTGGCTATAGTGGAGGGATTATGTTTGAAGGATTTTTATTTCATTTTTCTCGTCATCAAGGACATGAATGAATCAATTAATGCATTAGAGGTTTGGAATGGCATGCTGTTGACAGCTGGACCTTGAAACCAGAGTTACGAGTGTGCGTTTGAATGCTTAGCTCGCCGGCAGGGTCACCGTTACGTTAGTGTACAAATCACGGAGAGAACCTTTAAAAGGAACGGGCAAACTCGCATTAAAATCATATTAACAAGGACGGAGTCGCACGGAATAAATAAGCGACGTCGTGAAGGGGAGGGGGGAGGGGGTGCGGAGGCATTAACCCTCCCGATCCTAAACACAGGATGAAATAAACACCCCAGGACTGTGTCTGTTGGTGGGCTGCCAGCTCTGTGTTTTCTTTATTTCTTTTCCTCAGACTGCAGCTGTTGGGACTGCTGTTTCATTGAGCAATCAAAGCCACACAATTTATCTTCTGAATGAGGGCGTAAGGAGCGCGAACTCTCCGTTTGCTATTACCGCCAAGCTCGCTTTAAGCACAGAAGACGCACGTTTTTGGCGTTTCCGGCACTTTCTCTTCCTGATTAGCTCATTAACCCAAGGCGGTATCGGTCTCCTTTGATCCGTGGGTAAGCTCTGGTATTTTAACGTAGCGTGAATCCGTATGAAACTCCTAGCTTCTGACTTCTATTCACACTTGGTTTTGCATTTAGCAGTGTGTTTCCATAAGGCCATTCCAGTCATGTAGTTAATCCCTTCAAGGACCATTGTGTTGTGTAACGAAGTCTTTACGAGTTTTGCTGTGCAGTTGCTGTGGCTTCGTTCTTCCATTGTTTTTTTGTCTGTTGTTTGTGTGTTTTAATGACCCTTGCCGTAGCCCAATCCTAGCTCTGTATCTGCGAGTGGGGTAGGGGTTGCCGTGATGTTGCCACGGTGTTGCCACGACGCTCGGATTTGAAATGATGGAAGGGATGGGGGCGGTTGCCAAGTCCTCTGGCAGCGTGTCCTCTTCACCCTTTTGCATGGCGAGCTCTTGCAGGGCCGCCGTTATGACGTCAGGGCTTCGTGAGGCGCTGGTGCACGCAGGCAGGAGGCACAGCGCTGGAACACCTCGTCTCACCTCTGTGGTTCTGTGCACATCTCAGAGCGTGACGTGAGAACGCAACCACTAACACTCAGCTACATATTTGACTTGCACGTGAACAATCATATCTCTCTCTCTCTTTCTCTCTCTCTCTCTCTCTCTCTCTCTCTCTCACACACATACACTTGCTCCGTGGGCTCTATCTAGGGCTAGGGTTAAGGTTATGTTCTCTCTCTATATATCTCTTGAATGTTCGTGCTTTTTTTTCTTTGATTCTTTCTGGCTGTTGATTCATTTTTTCAAGTCCCCTCTTCATGAACAGAGTCAACATTTAACAGGCACTAACTAGGCCAGAGTTTGGGCTCCTTGTCATTTTGTCTCAGTGCTGTCATTCATCTTCACGAGTCTCCCCTCTCACGCACCTGTTGCACACACCTTTAGTCTCTACTGTACAGATGCACCACATCGACTTCAGTTGTGATATATATAAATACAATAAATCCCTGAAGCTATTTAGACCTGATATAATTTCTAGCTGTATATGAGTGAATGAATGAAATACTGAGGAGTTCTCTATGCAGTATCAGTGGGACAGCACAGGTTACCTGTGTGATTAGGGGAGGGGGGGGGGGGTAAATTATGGGAGCTGACAGTTTATGTCCTCACCTGGGAAGGTGGCGTGCCCTCTGTGCCTTTGTTACATGCACAATTACCGCCGCCACACTTAGCACTTTGCTTTCTCTACGACTGCATGCACGTGTGTGTGGGTGTGTGTGCGTCAAACTCCCCCGGGAGCAGAACATATGGCTGAGCGATGTGAAGCGATTCCTCGCTCCAACTTCCCCGAGGAGGGCGGCGTGCGCCGCTCACCGTTCTGTGGCGTTTGCTGAGTGGATTAGTGGGACGTAGGTTTGCCGGGGGTCTGGCTCTCCGTGGGCCTGCGTTAGCGCGTGCACACAGCCCAGCTGTGCAGGCCTGCCAAGAACCTCTGTCCCCTATGGATGCAAATTAGAGTCACCCGACACCCACGTTAACCGGGCCCTGCCTGGACCATCACCTGTCTGATGCACTTTTCTATTTTGGTTCATCATTATCTTCTCTCATTCCTCCTGTTTTCTCCCTCTCTCTCTCTATCTCTCTCTCCCTTCTCTTCCTCTCTCGCTCATGCACTTACAAGGGCTGTCCCACCTTTATTTCTGTCCTTCTCTTGCTCTGTCTCTCTCTCTCTCTCTCTCTCTCTCTCTCTCTCTCTGATGGGTGTTTGTGTCTCTCCTCCTCTCTGCCTCTCAGTCATACAGTCATTAGAAACCCACGTCTTTGTGTGGCTGGTTTTAATCTTCATTAAGGCCAGGAGTACACCATGCTTCAACCAGCAGCTCACAGGAAGCCTGGCTAAACCTGTCCTGAATAATTAATAACGCTTTCCCAGACCGTCGCCAAGGAGACATAGAATTGAATGGTAATTACATGTTTGTCGCCCTGTGATTTCTAATTATTCCCCCACTTTTTTGGTGGGTAATAAATAAATTCTAATGACTTTGGAGAGCAGGCGTGGTAATTATTTTGTGGCCATGTCGTTCCCTCCAGCAAGCCATACAGAGCCAAGACGTGTGCTGTGTGTGTGTGTGTGTGTGTGTGTGTGTGTGTGTGCTGTGTGTGCTGTGTGTGTGTGCGTGTGTGTGCTATGTGTGTGTGTGTGTGTGTGTGTGTGTGTGACTGAGAGTGCACTCCAGATCTGTGCCGCTTCAAGCAGGCCTGCCCAGGTGAGTGGGTTTCCAGAGTGCCCTTTGCTGGAACTCAGAGGCGTCTCACTCTCTGATGGGTGGAGTGAATGATCACCCTCCAGTGGGTGAAATGGATGATGGTTTCACTCTCCTGCTGCAAGACTGCTGTGGAGACTGAGGGATTACCGTGGAAATGTGCCCTGTCCAAACGCCCCCCCTACACAACACTCTTGGAAGTGAGTTATCCTCTACGCAAGGGCCAAATCAGACTCCCCCATCCTGCACCTCTGCAGCTGTGTTTATCAGCAGCCAAAATGGCCACTCTACTGGAGCCAAAATGGCCACTTTACTGGAGCCAAAATGGCAGCCTAATGTCCCTCTGATGTCGGATCTCGGTGTACCTGCTTTCCGCTGCCAGCTCCTTTCTGCCTTTTGTAATTTTATTTTTTTTTCTGTCTTTCTTTTTCCGTCTTTCTTTCTTTCTCTCTTTTTTTCGTCCCTCTCTCCTCCTGACGCAGGACTGGGTTCGCTGCTCCTCTGCCCCTCGGCCTTATCTGCAGCTCCCAGGTCCAGTCGTGCCCCGCTCTCTCTCTGCTCCTCCTCCTACATTAAACCCGCTCCGGCTCCCTTCACCCCCCCAACCTTGGCACGCCAGCCCGCCTGCTTAACACCAATCGGGCAGAGCTGTCTTAGTCTTAACTCCCCGTCGAGGACCCCGACAGGCCCCTCCCCACCTGGGCTTGGGTTTTGGGTGCCCCGTGCCCCCCCCCCCCCCCGTTTTCCCCCCGCTCCGACTCTGAGCGGTGAAGTGCTGCTTTCGTACAGGGGACAGAACTCCGCCCGCATCCGCAGTGCTGTCTCTCAGCACTCGGCGTCCCCGTCTGACTCTGCCGTGCTCAGACATGTAGCCCGATTCCCTCGAGAGAGCCCCTAGCCCCACTGGAGATTTATACACCTTTAACACCGTCTTTACAGGTAATGGAAGTCCACTAAAGTGAGACTGCTAATGGTCTCTCAACGGGCCCCACGGCTGCCAGACCCACGCGCTCTCCTCCCCGGTGATGGAATGACACCATTCGTCACCTCTCTCCATAAATCTGCCCTTGCTGACTCTCTCTTTCTCCCTCTCTCTTTTAACAGAGTTAGTTAAACCTTGAGCAGTCGTGCTAGGCATCGTTTTAAGATATAGCTGTAGCCGCTTGTGAGGCTGAAAGGGTGACGAATATCTGCAGAAAATAAGTCTTTCAGGTGGACGAATATCTCGGTGACCATAGCGCAAAGCTTTTGTTATGGCAGCAGCACTCAGGAGCTCAAAAAGTCACTTTTTTAACCACCTGGCTGCAGACCTGAACACTGGAAGGAGGCATCACCCAAATGGTCTTAATGTTTGGAGCATTAAATATGCAGTGATTTGTGTTCTTTGAAGCTGGGATGTAAATTTCTGGTCAATTATGCAAGGAGCAGACATTGGCCTGCTACGTAAGGAGCATTATGATGTACTGGAATGAGAAGGCCTGAGTGGAAAATTCCTCACCCCGATTCATACCGATCCAAACCAATCCCTGTCCAGCATCCATCTTTCTTTCCTCTCAGGAAATGCTTCCTTTCAAGTTTTTCATTTTTCTCTTCTAAACCAAATATAGACAACGCTTGTAATCATCTCTCCTCTCCTCAAGTAAAACGAGTGAATGAGTTTCCCCAGGGCGAATGGTTCTTACATTACCCCGTAATTCCATTAAGAGGCCTCCCGATCGGGCCCGCATTCAAACTCTTCTACGAGTGCTTCTGGGAAATGGCAGGGGAGGTCTTAACGATTTACCAGAAGGCTGCGTTACAGTAGGCCTGCACCTGCGCTGATCGCCCACAGCGTGGTCAGCCATCGCCCTTCTTGACTTTGGGGGGGGGGGGGGGGGGGTTCACCTCAGACGCTTGTGATGTAAGGGAAGGCAGCGGACCGGGCAGCAGCCAATCACTGCTCTCCCCTCGTGTCCTTTCCCGTCTGTCTGAGGCCGAGGCTCCATTTTAGGCTTCTACAGGGTGTCAGGAAAGCAGCACAAGTTCAAGAAAGCTCGTGTTTGTGGCAAACGTAGAACTCCTAGGCGAATATATCCGGTGACGGGCGCGTGCTGTATTTAGAAACTCTATTGAGTAGATGTTGAGTGGTAATAAATAAATAAATGCAAAAACAAACACCGAAAAAGCAAGAATCTTTGCTGAGTGGAGCGCATTCACTGTTGCATCAACCTGTAGAACCACAAGTCAAAAAATCAGCACAAAGGACCCTGCAGTAGCAGTAGCAACCGTCTCCTTCCCCCCTCCTCCCCCCCCCCCCCCCCCCCCCCCCCCACGCCAGGAGGAGCACCAGGCCAAGGACGCAGCATCTGTATTCACCGCAGCTTCAGCTCCGCACGGGCAGGTTACCCCGCAGGAAATGTGCAGTTCTGCTCCGTGACACACTAATGCCCTCATATGCGCCTCCCACACCGCCCTAATACTACATATCCCAGAATCCCCCGCGGTGCCCATCTGCTCGGCCTTCGCAGCCCAATCCCTCTTGACACCAGAAGGCCGTAGGGTTCGTCCCCTTGACAGCACAGGGTAGGGAAAGTGTCCAGGAAGGCAGAAGCCAGGGCTGGAGTGGGCGGGGCTAGCTAGCTCGCCCGATTCCTCCTCCAGCCTCGATACAAGTGGTCTTGATTTATGCCACTTTAGCGCGTCCCAAAAGAATAATAACCATTTTGCCATATGCCCATCAGCTCGTGTATGGATCCGTGCCTTATTTGAATTTTCAGTCATAAAGAGGTCAGTGAGCATCGCTGCGTCCATCTCCCCCGGCAACGGCCTGATGGCTGGATGCGTGTGTTTGGTTGCACTGGAGACGGTTGTTGCTTTGCGCTTCTTGATTCTGTGGCTGGTCCGGTTTCTACAGCGGACTGACCTTTTGTGTGGCGTTACTCTGGGCACGCGCCCACTTCGTCCATGAGACACTGACGACTCCTGCTATGGGGCGCGTTGTATGTCCTCGCGGGACGTCAGGGCGCGGGACGTCAGGGCACGGGACGTCAGAGCGCGGGACATCAGGGAAGCCGAGCGGGACCGATGGCTTCCGGAAGTGATCTGTTAGATGAGCGCGCTCATTCAAGAGAGACAAATGAAGAAAGAAGACCAGTAAAAAAGTCTCTGACGTGCCTCAGGGCTCACCCTTTGGCAACTAGTGCTATTTTTTATTTTTTTATTTTTGACAGATGTTCCAGTGCTGTTCCTGACACATGCATCTCTAAAACACATGAAAACATAAACTTTAATGTGACGGAGTGGAAGCGTATCCTAGCACAGCTTGCACAGTCGTCATTAAACTGGTACGGTGTATTAGAGTGTCTTAAAACACATCAGCTACCCCATGTTCATGGCAAGCCATATGGAGAACATGATTGGCTTTTCTCAGTCACTTGGGCTATGTTTGCTGGGTCTTTATGTGCTGTACGTTAATCTATCCTTACTGAATGTGTTTCTTGGGTTTTGTTTGTTTCTGGTGCATGTATTGCAGTGACAGCCCCATAAACATTATAGAAATGAGCTCTTTTCTTCTGTCGTGCCACCCAGAGCTGGCGCTGGATGGTTCTGATGCATGTTTCCACTTTTGAACTTTCTCCCTCTCATTCTTCCTCCCTGACATGCACAGAAACACACCGAGATGTGTCAGAATGTTGAGTGAGAATGAACTTAAGTAACCATGGCAGGAATTTTGTTGTTGTTTGAATGTGAGGAGACTGTGAAACTCTGCACTTTCATCTATCTCACTCTCTCCTCCATCTCTCTCCCTTCCTCCCTCTCTCTCTTTCTCTCCCACTCTCCCTTCCTCCCTCTTTCTCTCTCTCTCACTTTCCCTGTCCTCCCTCTCCCCTCCATCCCTCTCCCTTCCTCTTTCTCCCCTGTCTCTCCATTTTTCTCTATTCTTCTTGCATTTCCTTTGTCATCTTTCACTGGAGCCTGCGAGTGTGTGGCGCTGAACTCTCGGGGAGACATGCCCTCCCTGCAGGAGTCGTCCCAGCCGCTGAGGAACAGCTTGTGTTTCCTCTCCACCTGAATTCCACGGGTCCTCCCTCCATCCACACCGCCAGGATGGAGGAGGAGGGGTGGAGGAGAGGAGGGGAGAGGGATGGATTCGAGACAAAAGAGAGAAGCATGCGTTGCGTCTTTAACTGCGTCAGCTTTGGGCTCTGTGTGTCTGCATGTGTTTTCACGTGTGCCGTGTTTTATTGAGAGAGATCGGTAATGCGATTGGGTGCTGCGTAACTCGGGCCAAACACCCACACATTTTATTTACTTGGAGCTACTTCACCATTTCACTGCTACTTCCTGCGGCTCGTCTTATTAATTAAGCTCGTCACAAGGATCTGTTGTTCTACCTGTTCCTCACAGTTGAAAAAAAGAGCAATTTACTCATCAAAAGAAAGAAAGAAAGAAACCACAGGAAAGAAAAGGAAAGTGCAGTTCTTTATCTGGAATATCTGAATTATACTCTTGCTGTTGTGTTCCACAGATTGAACACTGGAAGAATAGCGTGAGATCTTGTTGAATCTCAGGACAGATAGACGTACAGCTGTTCAGACCAGCCGTGTCAGCTCCGCCTCATTCCTCCGCTGGGACACACATCTATTCCGCTAATTGAACAATGCGGGTATCCGGGGCTGGTCGGTGCCGACTCGTATCCCCTACCCCCTTGGCCATATTTTCTGCCATTTCATTTATCAGAGGAGTCTGAAGGGAAATCTAATGTCACTTCGAATGAATTGCTTCGGCATTCCCAATGGCGATCCCCCTTCTGACATGTCAGATGAGGCTATGGAATTTAGCAATTAGGGAAGGGAAATGTGTGCATTTTAAAAGCTGCACTGCCAAATCTGTCAAATGGGGTTTAGGTGGGACTTCGTGGCCACTCCTTGCATGGACAATTCCTCAGTATCCTCAGCTACACATCGACCTTCTGGAATTTCATGCCAGTCAGCAGTCAGTCAGTTTGCCACTTAACGCATTTTCACTTGAGTTTAAATACATCTTCCTGGCATAAAACAAACAAAAACCCCATTAACTATATCAGCATTACCATAAAATCATGTTCTTATTTATGTCGCACATTTCGAGCCAAAGTGCTTTACAGTTCATGGACACAATGTTTCCAGCCATCAGGGTTCTGTTCACCAGGCTCATTAACACACAAACGCATATTTACCGCACCACACTCGGCCCTCACAAGCCATTCGACATTTAAACCAGGCTGCTAGAACCGAGCTGTCCGCCTCCGTGCCCCTCTGACTCTGCTACAGTCCTTCCCAGACTCCCCCCTCCCCGTGAGATATTCTTTCTGCCTTCTGAGTCATGTCGAATCAGGTGTGCAAATGCACGGACCAATTTTCTTCTGTGCTTTGTGTAATCAGAAACGACAGCCAAGAAATAACCGTGCAAGCTCGTGTGGGTGGCCTGCCCAATAATGTACCTCTCCTTTCCACAGAGAGCCCTCCTGACCCTCCTCCGCACTGGAGATTAATAATCCTCTCCACATCGAACACGTGGAGTCTATTTGCATCCCTCCTGTCTGGGCACTGGAATGTTCTCAGATGTTCTTACAAGTATAATTTGTTTTTGTTTTTTTGTTTGTGTGATTAGCCATCATACACTCCACCACGCACTCCTGTCCTCCCAAAGGACAGTGTGGCATCTGGCGGATGGAGTCCGTGCCGGAACTTTTTCGGGAATTTGATAGGTCACGTCAGGGGAGCCTCTTATCTGGCTTGCTGGAGAGCGTGGGGATGAGAGCAGACTCTAGGGGGCGCAGGTGAGATGAAGAGGGCGGGAGAGGGCAGAGCGGGTCCCCACCCCCACTGCTGATTCATTTCCTGTTTAAAGACGGGCGCTAATGAGTTTGGAAGTAATGGACAGAGACCAAATCAGTGTTTCCTTCTGCTGGATTGTCAGCCACGCAATAGCAGTCACAAACAAGCATATCACACCTACACACCCACACACACGCACACACACACACTAGCATGCAGAGTACACTTTTTGGCTTTCACTCCAGGACTGGGTCAAATGTTTCATTTGCTCAGGGCTGTGACTCCGTTGCTTTCCCCCCATCACCCAAATGTTCTGTTGATGGAGCTTGCGGCCCAAACGACATCTGCACGTCTTCTGCACCTCTTCTGCTCCCCATCGTCCCACCTTCTAACTTATCTCGGCTCCCTCATACCCCCAGCACAGCCTCCACGGGCTGAAAGACGACTTCTGATGACACAACTCCGTGGCTTTTACAAAACAATGAACGGTAGAAGGATGGATGGATATTAGCGTTTGGTAGATACTTAATCATCTCGACTAGAAAATGGGTCTTCATGAAGTTTAAAGATCGCATCGTGAAAAATGGCTAAAAGTGCCAGTTAGCACCAGGTGTGATTGTCTTCAGCTGCTGTGGTGCGCAGGTGCCTGTGAGCCGGTGTCACCGGTGTGATGAATGGCTCTGGTCCCTCTGGTGTGTCCCGTCTCACTGCCCTCGATGGGCATGTACTGGGGCAGTAGTGCCAGAGACCTTCTACCAGAGTGCAGCTGGTGCAGGGGCCAGCCACCACCACGACATTCATTATGTGTGTGTGTGTGTGTGTGTGTGCGTCTGTGTGCGTGTGCGTGCTCCATGTACTTTGAATAACTTGTATAGGGCTTTGGCATCAATATGAATTTAGGCCGATGCCAGTTATTTATATATTAGCACTTTGTAGAAATGTAAGAGATTTATTCTGCCTAAATAATCTGCTTTAATATTGTGTGTGACTACACTGTAGATAGGAAGCGGTTTTCATTAACATTGATTTTGTTAAAGTATGAAGTAACAGTTGTTTGCTTTTTTCTGCTTTGTTCCCCAGTAAAGTGGGATTATCATGACTGTAATGGTGGTTGGGCAGTTCCTTCTATTTTAAAAAGGTTCTCTTTTAAATCTCTTCAGAATTCAGACTTCAGATTCAAAGATGGATGATTACATTATCTATTTAACCTGAACCTTTGTGAGAAACAGTTCCCGTCCAAATTCATTCAGCATTTAAGTGTTTCGTTTGAGTTTCGTTTTCTGCAGCTGCTGAATGTGGAATCTAAAAGACTACTGCACTGTGCTAGATGCTCAAATGAATGGGATTTGGTGCAGTTTTGATTTATTTATTAAGGTTGTTATTGTAGGTTAGCACTGAGCAGATCAGACTTGAGAGAGAGAGAGAGAGAGAGAGTGTGTGTGTGTGTGTGTGTGTGTGTGGGTGTGTGTGTGTGTGGGGGGTGTGTGTGTGTGTGGGTGTGTGTGTGTGTGTGTGTGTGTGGAGTGGTCAGTTTCGTGTGATGAAACTGCAGGTGAGAATAAAGGGGCATCATCGATTGTGGAGGCAGTGAGATGGAACAGAGTTCATCAGTCAGTGTATCAGTAAATGTAACAGGCTCCACAGCCAGGCTGGATAGGAGAGAGACGGAGAGAGGGAGAAAGAAGAAAAACTAGGAAGGGAGATGGAGGGAGAGAGAGGTGGAGGGAAAGAGGGAAATACAAATAACCCAGATCCTGGTCCTGTTACATCCACTCTGGGGGTTTTTTGCCCCCTTTTTCTCCTTTGCCTTTTGCATAAGGAGACGTGTCACAGTGTCCCGGCCGTCATGTTGTTATTAATCTCCTGTTCCCAGATTAATGACAAACTCACTGTGTCTTTGTAGGCAGAGCAGGCAGAGCATTAAACACAGCAGCACAAATCCTAGGATCATCCATAGAACATGTGCGCACACACACACACACACACACACACACACACACACACACTTCAGAGTTCAGCAGTAGGTTCAGACCTTGCTGCTTGTCTGAGGAGCACCCCTAATTCTCATTAGCTCAATCTCATGATCTGGCTCTGTGACAAACATGTTAGACTGACCTTTAGGTCAAGAATGCTATCTCAGGTCATCTCATTTGTTCAGATCTATGGCCTGCTCCCTATGTCAACTAGCTTAGGGGCAGGGGCCCTTTCACCCTGGAAGTGAATTATGCCTAGATGAGTTCCCATTGGCCACAAAGGTAATGTCACATCATTGTAAGGTCACGAGATTAACTTGATCCTTGAATGACCCGATGTGACGTGAAGACACCTTGTGACATATCCATATAGCTGAAAAATTACCACAGCAATTTTGTATTGTACACGTGAGGACATTTTTTGTGACAGTAAGGACATACAGTGTCACAGGTGAAACCTACTACCTTTATGTATCACCCCAGTTCCTCGCCACGTTTAATATGGCTGCCTGAGCTAACGTAGACTGCATGCTTTCAGTCTGTCAACCATGTACAGGGTTATTGAATGTCCAACATATATTGCAAGGTAGGAGATGAATTCATTTTTGCAGGATTTGCAGTGATTCAGTTGTCCTGGATGCGTTTGCCTGTTGTTAAGTTCAGGTTGGAGAGAGATGATAACTCTTGTCCTCAACAATAACTCTTGTGTAAAGCACTCTACAGACACCGCTAGCTGTCTGCCAGTGTTTATCCACTAAAGTCCGACTTAAACATGCACTTGTACAGAATTGAGGAAAGCTTAATCAGGATGTGGAGCTCAGCTGTTGCCAGGTTAAACTTGCCTGCGGCGATCTGGATCATGTTTTTAGCCAACGAATCCCAATCCGTTTACGTTTATAGCATTTGTCAGGTGTCCTTGTCCAGAGTAATTTACAGAATAGCTTTGTAGTCCCCATCGAAAACCTCATGCTAGCACAAATAGGTTAGTGCCAAGTATATTATCAGGCTAAAGCCCTGGATGAACTGGGAAAGAAGACTTCTTTTTTTTCTCTTAACAAAAAAACAAAACAAAAAAACCCCCACTTGTGTAGGAAGGGGGGGATCTGGGAGAACGTTGTGAGGTTGAAGACAAGCCGTGCGGCTGCACTGTGGATGAGACGCTGAGGGCACTCAGGGGAAGGCCTGCTGTGTTGAACCTGGGGTTGAGTCTGGCCCTGAGTAAGCACCCTTCCGTGAAGACCAGTGGCTGAATTTTCTAGAGGAGGAACCTCCATGATCCAGATCCCACTCAAGGTTGCGAGCCTCTCGGAGTGATCCAAGAATTCTCTGATAAGATCCTCATGTCTTGACTTGCGATATATAACAGCTAAATATAACGGCTCAATCTTGCCTGGATTCAGCTTCAAGTGTTGAGCTGTCACCCATGAAGAGATGTCTGCTAAATGTCTGGCGAGATATGAGCAGGAACCTGAGTGTAAGAGGGTAGGACGGAGATCTCTGCTGCACTGATGAAAATGAACCCAAAGCAGGTTTGTTCTGGTGACGTTAAAGGTGAGAAGCGTCTTGCCTTGTACCTTCTCCAACATGAAGCATGAAACGTCACGATATCGTGCAATATCGTGCAATCAGTCGTACAATGTCAGGTGACGACATGACAGTAGAGGGGCAAAAAAACAAAACAAACCCGTTTTCCTTCAAAATGAGGATCATAGCATTAATTAAATGGTATTTATAGCATAATTAAAAAGTCTGTGTAAATTACAAGTGAAGTGCAGTAGGTGTTTTGCATAAAAAAAGCGTGGAGCTGGTGCGTAGTGTTTCATAACGCTGGCTACTGGATCACACTTGAGTGGCAGCACTGTTGCCTTAGCTCGCTTTCCAAGTGAATCACCGTCATTCACACTATGAAAATCAAACCCCGCTTCTGCGAGTTTGTTTAGAAGAATGACAAACCACTCTACCCACTTCCATCCGTCTTAGCCGTCAGCACTGGTGTTGTGTTGCCTTTATATAGATATATGTAAGCTGCAGTAAACTTTCAGAGGCTTTTTGTGAATCTCGGACCAAGCCGTTCTATTAGACGCGTGTGCCTTAGATATGCAGATGACACATCTCAAAAGGACTAGTGGTTCGGTTTTAATGTTCAACATCAATCCTGCCAGTGGGAGGGAAGGAGGGAGGGAGGGAGGGAGGGAGGGAGGGAGGGAGGGAGGGAGAGAGAGAGAGAGAGAGAGAGAGAGAGAGAGAGAGAGAGAGAGAGACAGACAGACAGACAGACAGACAGACAGACAGACAGACAGACAGACAGACAGACAGACAGACAGACAGAGAGAGAGAGAGAGAGAGAGAGAGAGAGAGAGAGAGAGAGAGAGAGAGAGATCTAATGCAGTGTATGCAGACGCTGTTCTTGGGGGAAGAAACCTAGAGGGACCAGCAACCTCTCCTCCTAAACATGACCCCCACGACGCCCCCCTCCCTGTTTGTTCTCTCTCTCCTTGGACCAGGTCCTCTCGAGCCCCTCTCTGAATAACGATGGGCCTTATTCCCTATGGAAAGCGTGTTGTCTACCCACAATCCTTCAAGGCAGCTGTTCTCACAGAGGTCATATGCGACACCAATGCCATTTGAAAGCTGAATTACGAAGCTCCTGTTCCATATTATCGGCTCGTTATCAGAGGGAGATGGTCTTTGCGTTCAGTCCGAACAAAATCGCAATCCTCAGTTGTGGAGAAGAGTCCATGTCCTGGTCTCTGGTCATGCCCACATGGCTTTTACAGACATGCCATCACACTGAAACACTGATACTGGTGATATGAGCAGTGATGGCTGATACGACCGAAGTGACGACACTGATTTTCATAGCATCTCTCTGATGTTTTATGGCTGTGATATATGCCATTTAGTTTGTTCCCACAACGGTGTATATATTGCCAGAACATATACTGGATGTGCTCCAAGTTACGAATCATAATGACAAGGTGGTAAATGGGATTGTCCTTCAGAAGGTACAGTTGGATCCAAGATTCAATTTAGCTGGAGTTTGGCACAGGGACACTTTTCAGTACTCAAGAGAACAATTTAGCCCCAAACTGCTTGACTAAGCTCCTTTGACAGTGTTATAAACACCTGCAGCATATTGTTCCTCTGAAGACTTTTTTTTATTTCTTCAAAGTTAAACCCCTCGTAGTTGCAGCAATAAAGCACAGAGGACCATATTAATTGAGTCAGTGATGGGTATCACCCTTGTAAAACTTTTTGTTATTTTCAGGATCAAAACTGGGCTTTAGTAAAGTGCAGCCCCCCACCACCCAACTGCTGAACCAGGCTGCGACGGTGCACCCACAGACATTTTGACTGACTGACTCGGCTTGCATTACCCGTGATCATAAACATTGGGGCTATTCGCTTCATTGTGAGCTCTTCTTTCAGACAGCCCGATATCGACCTCTATATGCAGCGGGTGTGTATTTCACCCGGGCCAGTCTGGAGTTTACCTGCCTGGGCAGGAGGTAAGTCAGCAGCCTGTCATGACCCTTCACTCTGGGCCCCTGCCTGGTGTCCTCGCTTTGTTTTTTTGTTGGGTTTTTTTCTTATTTTTGTATTATTTTTGCTATCAAACATATTTTATTGACGAGTAAAAAGAAAGAGAGACAATGGCAGTCCCGACGGGGCCTTGCAGACTGGATCAGGGGCGTCTTCTCTGTTCTGTCTCAGTGATTGGTTTCTGGTATAGCCCAGAGTCGGAGCCTATAGGGGTGTGTGTGTGTGTGTGTGTGTGTGTGTGTGTGTGTGTGTGTGTGTGTGAGAGAGAGAGCATTTATGCATTTTAAGCATGTTTTTGTTGAAGACAAAGATCAATTGGCTAATGTATGCATGCATACCTTGTCCTAGCACTAGATAATGTGTAGTCTAGCAAGTGTCAAAAGGACAAACGTATATGATTTGTCATGGTGTGGTAATATATACTACAGGGCATTTATACATTTGCAAAAAAAAGAAAAAAAAGTGACCTGATTACATTTTTTTTACCTGCACGTAAGTTGTTAATGTTTAATGTTTCAGCAGTAACATACTTTACTTAGGCAAGCCAAACCTTCCCTTCACCTTCACACGTGTAAGTGTAATCAGGTATGGTCATCCACCTTACGGATCACGCCACTTTCATCTCCCTTGAAGTGACTTTGATTAGTTCTCAGTAGTCATACATTTAAAAGGGAGACTGTGAGCGGGAAAAAAAATGCACCTTGCAGATCTCCAAGACGTTGCGGAAAGGCGCAAGTCAGGAGATTGAACAACAAGAACCCAAAGAGCCCATGCGTAGCCCCCATGTAGAACATTACAGAAGGGGCGGGAGATCAGGCTGGTCCACGCTGGCTGAGAGGAGGAGCACTAAGTCGTGGCAGAGCCACCGGCGACCCTGGAAGAGATGCAGGCTATTGTGTGCATGTGAAAACAATATTCAACAGCTTTTCAAAGGCTTGTATAACAGAGTGGTGAGAAAACGCATTTGTGTGGCTTAAATGTTGTACTGAGATGGAAGAATTCTGTGAGGACTTGGAAAAACGTTCCTCCGAGTTATGTGGAGTTTGTAGAGACGCTCTTCATACAGGACGTTTAAAAACGTGCTACTTTATTACCATTTATACCGAAAACTGCAAAAAATGGTCTGTTTTCCTCTTTTTCTTTTCTAGATGTAGGGTGCTAAAAGGTGATTGTTTTGAAAGGGCGTCGCGGTGACGTTCTCCACCCACTGTGAAGCATCTGGACTCTGATGAGGACTGTATACATTATCTTTAACATAAGCCACTCTCTCTCCACTGTTCTCTCTCACCCCTCCTAGATGTTATTACTTTGACAGCCTGCTGCTACGAATTCCGTTAATTCAGCCAGCATCTGTCTTGCTGTTGCAGAAACGCGGTTTTAAAAACACATCCAACTCTTTGTAAGGCCGCTCGGATTTGAGGAAGCACGTGGACTGGACTGGCGGTACTGATGCTGCCGTTGCCAGGCGCTGTATTGCAGGGGCATCACTGTGGGCTGACAGGTGCAGGCGTGTGATCACTTACACCAGGAGGAGGCAGGGCTGCATCAAAGCAGGGTGGCACCGAGCAAAGTGGGCTTGTTCCTGGCCCGTCCTGCAAGACGACGGAGCAGCTGGCCTGTGTACAACTCAATCAGAAAGCTGGGCAGCCATGTGCCAAGGGTCCTCTCCACTTTAATAAGCAGCCACGGCTGAGCGCATGCCGCTGCATGGACACACACACACACACACACACACACACACACACACACATTAGAGATGGACCAGACGGACAGGTGTTCAGTACTGACCGGTGTAGGTAGCGTGGAGACTGGACCCAGCCAAACGCTTTACTCTGGTTCTTACTTCCTCCCTTACTTGGTTTTCATTCTGTTCATCACTCCATGTGTGTTTTAGGCAGCATTCTGCTTCTCTCTCTCTCTCTCTCTCTTTCTCTTTTTTATCTCTCACTCTCTCTCTTTATCTCTCTCTTTCACTCAGGCGCTGATAAAAAGTAAAAGTAGGTTATGCTTGATGCACTTCTTTCCTGAACACACACCCTCTATCTCTCACTCCATCTCTCCATCCCTCTTTCTGAGTCTGATTGTTCTGTCTTTGATAAATATGCCTTGCGGTGTGACTGCAGTAGACACCTGCCTCTCCCTCTTGCGTGCCCCGCTCCTAATAGACGGACCGCTAGCACATAAATAACTCCGCTGCTCTGACTCCTAGCTGCTGTGTCTCATACGTATTCAGTGTTCTCATGGTAAGGCTTGCTGTACAAATTGGTAGCCAATATAAATGTCATTTAGCTACGGGACCATATGTCTAAAGATATGTAGTCTTGATTGAACTGTCGCCTTCTAACTTTTAAAATCTTCGATCCACTGATGGTCTTTTTTTTTTATCATTTCAAAAAGAAGCCTGCACAGATGACCACGACACAATTCTCCTGCTGCTTCGGAAATCTATTAATATTATAAAACGTTTTTTAGCAAATTGCACTTTAGCGGCCACAAATCAAAGTGGCAGCTTATTGTGACGGTCCAGCAAACATTGGTCCCTGAACACCCGGCTGAGTATTACACCCGACTATTACACCCACCGCCTGCTCACGCCCGTGTGCCTCCATCAGAGGAGCAGGTGTGGTGAGGGCTCACACCGCCCATCAGACAGTAACCACACCTCCCACAGTGTAGCCCCCCCCCCCCCCCCCCCCCAACCCTGCGGCCAGTAAGAATAAAGCCTCTCCATCACATGCGCGTATTGCTTGAATACACAGCAGGACCTTGTCGAGGGCTTTGTAGGACATTGGCTTGCATGTGTTACATGTGAAAGACCTGGGGGGGGGGGGGGGTTCCATGTGCGTTCATCTCTGTGTCCGGCCCGCTCAGCCTTCCACACTGGCCTGACCCGGCCGCAGACCCGACCCAGCCGGTAAAGGCTTTGACGCTAACGGACCCAGAGACCCCTGCGAATGGCTCCTCTGTATTTACACTCTACCATGACGTGGGATTTTATTCCTGCTTCTATTCACCCTCCCTGCCTTCATTCACAGCAAACACCACAACCTCCTCGTGACCTCCTGACGCCCGGCTGGCTCTGCTCCAACCCGTAACCCTAAATGCAACATTCAGCAAGCCCACTGGGACGTCATGGTACACCACGGGCTCACGTCTCATATCAGTACATTTGTATTTTTTTTACGCAGTGTATAATAGCAATCGTAATGCATTTGGCTTGCAGGAAATGGAAAAACAAGAATTTTTAAATTATATGATACTGATAACTCCATTTGCAATATGCACAATATGCAGATTCACATAGTGTAGTATGTTATGAATCACGCACAACATGAACTAACAAGCTAAAATCGATGAATTTTAATTTGAGTTGGTCTTTAAAAAGATTTAAAGTTAAATGTGCTTAGAGAATGTCTGGAAAGGGGTTTGTGCTTTTTGTGCAAAGCCACATATCATGTAGAGAGTTTCAACCCAAGTGTCAAACATAAAACCTCCAACCCTATTAACACACACACACACACACACACACACACACACACACACACACACACACACACACACACACACACACACACACACACACACACACACACACTCTGTACTTCTCATGGCTCCCCTCTCCTTGTACTGCTATTGATGGCATATTCACAGTGTACTACCATAAAACAATATCACCACCATCAATATGGTAATTCCTCCTGCCTCGCTGTAGCGTGCGTAAAACCTCTATTTTGCGGCAAACTTTGGAGCTATAAAAGCACGAGGGCCAAGGGAGTCTACGCTGGGCCCTTAACGGGGCCGTTAAGCCCCTGGAGCAGGTCTAACCGGGACCTCGCCGCTCACCTCCAAGGTCACCGTTCCGTCTCCCAGAGCCTCCGGGCACCGGGCCACTGCTCCGGGCCGTCTGCCGTGAGACGGCTCGCCAGGCCACAGTCATTAGTTCGGGTCCGATGGCATCGGGGTTTTATTGCCGTGACTGCGTTTCCTGTGATGTATGTAACGTTCGCTGTGTGATCTACATTACGAGGGGAACCTTCTGGATATATTACATTTTTGCACTTGCTGTACACGCTGTCTGGACTGGAGGGTGGTTGGTTCCAGCTCGGGTGAACCAGTGAGAAAGGAGCTTGTTGAAGGTTGCTGCATATTTTCTCACCATATAAGAGTTTATTAGTGAAAACAAATCACAATAAGTATAATTATATTATAAGTATACCTTATGGGTTCATAGGGTGTACTTGGGGAGTGGGACCTTTTTCAATATTGATTTAAATGAAGGAAAATTAATTCTGGCTTCACTGCGGCTCGCTTAGGCCGATATCATTCGTTTATTTATTTTTGTTGTTGAAAGAGGACCCATTGTTGTCTTGAAATTAATAAAAATATATTCTTTTATCTCAGAATTTTTGGTTGAAACTGAATTGAAGTGAAAATGCGATAATGCGAGAATACATTACGATTTAAAATTTAGACTTATCCCATGTGTAACCTTACTCTCTCTCTCTCTCTCTCTCTCTCTCTCTCTCTCTCTCTCTCTCTCTCTCTCTCCCAGAACAAGATCATTCTGGACCCGCTGACGTTCAGCGAGGCCCGTTTCCGCCCCTCTCTGGAGGAGCGTTTGGAGAGCATCATCAGTGGCGCCGCCCTCATGGCCGACTCGTCCTGCACGCGTGATGACCGGCGTGAGCGCATCGTGGCCGAGTGCAACGCCGTGCGCCAGGCCCTCCAGGACCTGCTCAGCGAGTACATGAACAACGTGAGTCCAGCGTTCCTCTCCCGTTCCTCCGCCATCGCTCTGGGGTTCCTCTTGCGTTCCTACACCTCTCCGTCAGTGTCACCTAGATTCTCTGAACCACACAAGAACATCTGATGCATTAGTCATAACCCACCCGGAGTTCACAGTGCAGCAGGTTATCGAGAGTTTCTTGTCTTATTTGTTTCCTTGAGCCATCGCTTTATAAAGCCTGATATTTAAACAGTGCCATTTCAAATAAACAGTTCGGCGTGGACGCAGGAAATGTTTGCCTTGATGTGCAATATTTTTGGTGTTTGTTGGCTGCAAATATTTGATCTCTTGCTGACTCGCTCGACCCAGACGTGAACCGAAGCTGTTGAAAATGACCGGAGCAGAACCTTTTCGTCTGCTGCAGCCGCACTGCGTTTACTGTGACGTTTGTGTGTGAAATTGCTTCCGGGGGGGTAAAATCATCATTGCTGTGTATCAGAGATTTGGCCTGATACAGAGATAGTTTCTCTTACTTGTATAACTTGTGTTCATGCTGTGCACACGTGCTTACTAAGAGGGATGCTTTGTATGAAAATGCTAATGAATAATTAATAGCAGACTGAATTAATAATGAGCAAAGTTTTACAGAAGTTGCATCACCCTGACTGGCTGCCACTTACTGCTTTATGTCTGTTCTTGGTGGATTTTTTTTTTTAGTGGAGTTTTCCTTAAGGCGGAGGACTAAGTGGAGCTGTTTCCTTAAGGTGGAGGCTGGTTGTATGTGCATTGTAGGCAGTGGTTATTTCAGAATGCATGGCAGACAGCCTGGGTATGAGGATGTCTAGTGTATGTGCACTTACCCAAGATGGAGCTTGTGTTGTTGTTTTGAAGTAGGCGAGAAGTCCAGAGATATGGCACCTTCCTACCTTCTTACAGGATCAATATCAGTTAGCATAAATTAGCATATTCATAGTGTGTCAGACAGACTACGTAATTGCTTTGTGACTGTATGGGTATTAATACTTTTTTGATTTTTTTAAGGTCTCACGGACTCAAACTGAGGGTTTAGATTTTAAACTGTGTAATCTAATAGTGTGTGTGGGTGTGTGTGTGTGTGTGTGTGTGTGTGTGTGTGTGTGTGTGTTCCATTCGGAAGTGGGCAGATCTAGTAACGTCAAGCTGTCTCACATTGGTAAAGGTTCTTTTGCGGAGACACTATGAGATGATCAAAAGACTTTTCACAGCCGTAATCGAATGTTAGTTGGCCAGGTCAAGGCGCCCCTCCCCCGTGAGGAGACGAGAGGACATATTAAACACACTCTGTCATTCACTGACTGTCTCCTTGGAATCCAGCTGCACTGTAAGCAGAAGCTTCCTTTTTTCAGCGAGGTGTCGGCTGGTTGTAACGCTTCCGCCGCTCGGCGTGTGGCTTTGTCTTGGAAGCTGTATGGCATGCATGTAAATGAGCTAACGCACACGAGCTTGCACTGACGCTCTCTTCACGCTCTCTTCACGCTCTCTTCACGCTCTCTCTCGCTGTCTGTGTGCGATGTTGGAAGGGAGGGGTCCTGTTTGACCCCCGCGGGCTGCCTTACTGTTGTTTGGAACAATGGGAATTTGAAACAAGTAAGCAGACATAAATGAAACGACTTTAAAAGCATAAAGGATACCCTCATCATACCCTCAATGTCCAAACAAATAGCTCCACAGGTGTCGCTGAGAGCAATCCCCGTTAAACACACAGGTAGACACTTCCTCGCTCGCTTCAGTAACACGCCACATCGGTAACACGCCACATCAGTAACACGCCACATCGGTAACACGCCACATCGGTAACACGCCACATCGGTAACACGCCACATCGGTAACACGCCATATCGGTAACACGCCACATCGGTAACACGCCACATCGGTAACACGCCACATCGGTAACCCTCCCTCCCTCATTTTGTTAATGCTGATGGTGTTACTGCAGCTTTAATACATGCTGTAACTCCAACACACTACAGCAATACTCCAAACACTGCTGTAAAATATTTAGTACAATCCAATAAAGGCAATCGCTACAATAAAGAGGCAAGTAATGGTATAATAGTCATATTGCGCAACACCTTCTGAAAATGGACTTGTGGTACAGTGAAATACTGGAATATGGGCACAGTGAGACTAGCAGAATTAGGCCTGTTGTAAAGGGAGAGCCCTTTATATAAAGGTTTATAAAAGAGTGTTAATTTAGGCTGATCTGAGAGCAGTTTTGCAAATTCTTTTTTAATGGATTCATATTAGAATTTGTGTTGGAAAGGCATATTCAACCCTCAGCGTGTTTTAAAACCCTGTGACGTGCAGTCACTGGTTCCTTGGTGGTTTCAGCCTTCTCCACTGTCTGGTGATGCTGGAACAAGCATAAGGTGGGGGTAAAGTGGGGGTAAAGTGGGGGTAAAGTGGGGGTAAGGTGGGGGTAAAGTGGGGGTAAAGTGGGGGTAAAGTGGGGGTAAGGTGGGGGTAAAGTGGGGGTAAAGTGGGGGTAAAGTGGGGGTAAGGTGGGGGTAAAGTGGGGGTAAAGTGGGGGTAAAGTGGGGGTAAGGTGGGGGTAAAGTGGGGGTAAAGTGGGGGGGGGGCAGTAGTTATGCACAGAGCTCTATTTACTTCACCCAAAAAAAAGAAAACACCCAACAAAGGTAAAAACTCTGATGGGAAATTACACTGTAAGACTGCTTCTCGCCCCAAGCTCCGCCCCATCATCCCCAAACCCTCCACAAGCTCCGCCCCACCAGCCCAACCCCTCCCCTCCACTGTCAGCCGCTGGACAGCAAACTCCACGTGCTTCATTAGTTCAAGGAGCGACGGTTTGAGTCCGACTGCTCCGGGGGGGTGAGACGGATCCCTGGTTGCGCGTTTACTAAAGCTGGAGGACGAACTACAAGCAGGCGGGAGATGAGACGAGTCGAGACGAGACGAGACGAGACGAGGTAGAAGGCTTTTCGCCTTCAGAGGGTGATGGCTCAAATCTCATTACCCGGTCCGGGTTCATGGTGAAAATGAAAATCGACCTGACCTGAAAGTTTCGCAAGATTTCTGATGAGTTTGCAGCTTGCATTTGAATAATTGGGCCTTTCTCAATAATTTGTTTTACAGTGTGGGAATAATTAATGGCGTCCATGTCGCTGCCCAGCCAGAGTGAAATAGATAGCGCTGCTTAAATTGGACCTCCAGTAATAGTTTTATATTTCCCCCTGCCGCAGGTCTACTCAAGACTCCAGCATGTGATTGTGGGCACAAGGCCTTCTTTGAATATTTAACGATCCGCAGCCATAATTGGCTGACAGCAGCGTGCGGGCGCCGCCCACGCCCAATCAAATCCCTGCGTAAGCCTCTTTGGGGGCTCTTCCTGCAGGACTAGGGGCAGGGAGGCGGGGTGATGTAGAACGCTGACACTCCTTTGGTCTGTGGCTCATTTCGTTTTAGGTGCGGCACTTGATGTCAAATCTGCATCTTGGTCTTCTTTTGATTGGCTGACTGTGACCGTCTGGGTGGAGACAAAAAAAAGTGTCATAGACAAGTAAATCCTTTTGACTGCACAAATGCATCATATCTGCCTGATGTGATGCTGTTCTAGCAGTTTTTAGACAGAAGTCGCTTATGTCTGGCACTAATGAGATGAAATATGAGTCATTCTGACACTGATGGAAAAAAATGCCCAGAAATATGTAAGTTTATGAGTTTACATTTAGATTTCCAAGTCTTGGTCTAGGCAGTAATCCACATAATGCATAAAGACACATAACCCAGCTAAAGGCCTGTTCCCATAGCCATTATGAAGTGTAACTTTTTACTGTGTGTTAAAAATGTTGGAGGTACGCCAACACCAGTGCATTTCAATCCCTGATTGGAAGCTAGTTGCAGCAGGCTGGGTGCAAGGCCTACGTCACGTGAACTGTTGTATGAAGACAGGGAGCCAGGAGCTAGGGTTTGGGGGGTTTGGGGGGTGTGGAGGGGTGGGGGGGCATCTCCAGGGAGCGTGAGCCTTGCATTACATCACACGTGACAGACTCGCCTTTTTTTGCCTGTTTTGAAAGAGACACATTAGAGCTTGGCAAATTAAAGATGGACCTGAACCTTACTCTACGGATGCTCAGAACCCGACAGAGTCTGTCACCGTTGGCAACATGCTGAGACTTAGCCTCTCTAAAGGGGCTAATTATACTAAATAGAGATAATTAATAAAAGTTTATGTATATGGCAAATATGATGTGTATGATATATATATATATATATATATGTACCGGTATATATATGAACCAATATACTCACACACACACACACACACACACACACACACACACACACACACACACACACACACACACACACACACACACACACACACATATATATAGCAAGGTGCAAATGTTCTTGCAGAAATGTAAAGGGCAGTGTTTGAGGAATGGCACTGGAGGGTGGTGAGTTTCTTGCACCTTGCACATACTGGGCTGAGTGTTAACATGGCCACGCTTGCTCGGGGCTGGCTTTGTTCTGGTTCTCTCGTCCGTGTGCCGCCCTGACACGCCGCCACTCCACCCTCTAAATCTCTGTCAGCTTGGAAAAAAGTGGAAATTTCAGCTACTGGCACTCTGTGGAAAGCAAAGATCACAACAGTGACATTTTCAGAGTTGGTGCTCAGCGTTCAACACCGACGTTTTCCTGCAGAAATGATAATAGTTCAGATTTTTACTGGAGGGCTCTTTGA